>NW_028276452.1:0-197944 GCF_052056855.1 Sturnus vulgaris | reverse complement strand
TGGAGTGGAAGTATCGCACACGAAAATGTGCCAGGACAGAGACGTGTTCTACGTTGTCCCTTCTCGTCATGCAGTTTGTGCCTCTGCTGCTTCTGCTGTTAGGAAATCGCTCCTTGAAAGACGAGCGAGAGCGTCCTTCCGGGTGCATTGCACTGAGTCGAGTGCTCGCTCGGGACTTTGCACTCGGGGCCAAGGCAAGAGGGCGTGCTTGCCCGCAGAACTGAGAACACGCTGTTGGGCAGAGCTGCAACTGACCGCTGGAGTTCAGCTCTCGCCGGACGGCAGAAGGCGAAGAACGAAGCCGCTTGCGAGCGGCGCAGTGCAGCGAAGAGCTCTCCGAATTCGCCGCTAGCTCCACGGTCCTTCTCAGCTGCGAGTAGCAGCGCTCGCAGTACACAGAGCTTCGCAAGGCCCGAAGACCCGGAGGGAAGTATCGCACACGAAAATGCGCCAGGACAGAGACGTGTTCTACGTTGTCCCTTCTCGTCATGCAGTTTGTGCCTCTGCTGCTTCTGCTGTTAGGAATCGCTCCTTGAAAGGCCGAGCGAGAGCGTCCTTCCGGTGCATTGCACTGAGTCGAGTGCTCGCTCGGGGCTTTGCTCTCGGGGGCCAAGGCAAGAGGGCGTGCTTGCCCGCAGAACTGAGAACACGCTGTTGGGCAGAGCTGCAACTGACCGCTGGAGTTCAGCTCTCGCCGGACGGCAGAAGGCGAAGAACGAAGCCGCTTGCGAGCGGCGCAGTGCAGCGAAGAGCTCTCCGAATTCGCCGCTAGCTCCACGGTCCTTCTCAGCTGCGAGTAGCAGCGCTCGCAGTACACAGGGCTTCGCAAGGCCCGAAGACCCGGAGGGAAGTTTCGCACACGAAAATGTGCCAGGACAGAGACGTGTTTCTACGTTGTCCCTTCTCGTCATGCAGTTTGTGCCTCTGCTGCTTCTGCTGTTAGGAATCGCTCCTTGAAAGGCGAGCGAGAGCGTCCTTCCGGGTGCATTGCACTGAGTCGAGTGCTCGCTCGGGGCTTTGCTCTCGGGGGCCAAGGCAAGAGGGCGTGCTTGCCCGCAGAACTGAGAACACGCTGTTGGGCAGAGCTGCAACTGACCGCTGGAGTTCAGCTCTCGCCGGACGGCAGAAGGCGAAGAACGAAGCCGCTTGCGAGCGGCGCAGTGCAGCGAAGAGCTCTCCGAATTCGCCGCTAGCTCCACGGTCCTCTCTCAGCTGCGAGTAGCAGCGCTCGCAGTACACAGGGCTTCGCAAGGCCCGAAGACCCGGAGGGAAGTATCGCACACGAAAATGTGCGCCAGGACAGAGACGTGTTCTACGTTGTCCCCTTCTCGTCATGCAGTTTGTGCCTCTGCTGCTTCTGCTGTTAGCGAATCGCTCCTTGAAAGTGCGAGCGAGAGCGTCCTTCCGGGTGCATTGCACTGAGTCGAGTGCTCGCTCGGGCTTTGCTCTCGGGGCCAAGGCAAGAGGGCGTGCTTGCCCGCAGAACTGAGAACACGCTGTTGGGCAGAGCTGCAACTGACCGCTGGAGTTCAGCTCTCGTCCGGACGGGCAGAAGGCGAAGAACGAAGCCGCTTGCGAGCGGCGCAGTGCAGCGAAGAGCTCTCCGAATTCGCCGCTAGCTCCACGGTCCTTCTCAGCTGCGAGTAGCAGCGCTTCGCAGTACACAGAGCTTCGCAAGGCCCGAAGACCCGGAGGGAAGTATCGCACACGAAAATGCGCCAGGACAGAGACGTGTTCTACGTTGTCCCTTCTCGTCATGCAGTTTGTGCCTCTGCTGCTTCTGCTGTTAGGAATCGCTCCTTGAAAGGCGAGCGAGAGCGTCCTTCCGGGTGCATTGCACTGAGTCGAGTGCTCGCTCGGGGCTTTGCTCTCGGGGCCAAGGCAAGAGGGCGTGCTTGCCCGCAGAACTGAGAACACGCTGTTGGGCCAGAGCTGCAACTGACCGCTGGAGTTCAGCTCATCGCCGGACGGCAGAAGGCGAAGAACGAAGCCGCTTGCGAGCGGCGCAGTGCAGCGAAGAGCTCTCCGAATTCGCCGCTAGCTCCACGGTCCTTCTCAGCTGCGAGTAGCAGCGCTCGCAGTACACAGGGCTTCGCAAGGCCCGAAGACCCCGGAGGGAAGTTTCGCACCACGAAAATGTGCCAGGACAGAGACGAGTTCTACGTTGTCCCTTCTCGTCATGCAGTTTGTGCCTCTGCTGCTTCTGCTGTTAGGAATCGCTCCTTGAAAGGCGAGCGAGAGCGTCCTTCCGGGTGCATTGCACTGAGTCGAGTGCTCGCTCGGGGCTTTGCTCTCGGGGCCAAGGCAAGAGGGCGTGCTTGCCCGCAGAACTGAGAACACGCTGTTGGGCAGAGCTGCAACTGACCGCTGGAGTTCAGCTCTCGCCGGACGAGCAGAAGGCGAAGAACGAAGCCACTTGCGAGCGGCGCAGTGCAGCGAAGAGCTCTCCGCAATTCGCCGCTAGCCTCCACGGTCCTTCTCAGCTGCGAGTAGCAGCGCTCGCAGTACACAGGGCTTCGCAAGGCCCGAAGACCCGGAGGGAAGTATCGCACACGAAAATGTGCCAGGACAGAGACGTGTTCTACGTTGTCCCTTCTCGTCATGCAGTTTGTGCCTCTGCTGCTTCTGCTGTAGGAATCGCTCCTTGAAAGGCGAGCGAGAGCGTCCTTCCGGGTGCATTGCACTGAGTCGAGTGCTCGCTCGGGGCTTTGCTCTCGGGGCCAAGGCAAGAGGGCGTGCTTGCCCGCAGAACTGAGAACACGCTGTTGGGCAGAGCTGCAACTGACCGCTGGAGTTCAGCTCTCGCCGGACTGCAGAAGGCGAAGAACGAAGCCGCTTGCGAGCGGCGCAGTGCAAGGAAGAGCTCTCCGAATTCGCCGCTAGCTCCACGGTCCTTCTCAGCTGCGAGTAGCAGCGCTCGCAGTACACAGGGCTTCGCAAGGCCCGAAGACCCGGAGGGAAGTTTCGCACACGAAAATGTGCCAGGACAGAGACGTGTTCTACGTTGTCCCTTCTCGTCATGCAGTTTGTGCCTCTGCTGCTTCCTGCTGTTAGGGAATCGCTCCTTGAAAGGCGAGCGAGAGCGTCCTTCCGGGTGCATTGCACCTGAGTCGAGTGCTCGCTCGGGACTTTGCACTCGGGGCCAAGGCAAGAGGGCGTGCTTGCCCGCAGAACTGAGAACACGCTGTTGGGCAGAGCTGCAACTGACCGCTGGAGTTCAGCTCTCGCCGGACGGCAGAAGGCGAAGAACGAAGCCGCTTGCGAGCGGCGCAGTGCAGCGAAGAGCTCTCCGAATTCGCCGCTAGCTCCACGGTCCTTCTCAGCTGCGAGTAGCAGCGCTCGCAGTAACACAGAGCTTCGCAAGGCCCGAAGACCCGGAGGGAAGTATCGCACACGAAAATGTGCCAGGACAGAGACGTGTTCTACGTTGTCCCTTCTCGTCATGCAGTTTGTGCCTCTGCTGCTTCTGCTGTTAGGAATCGCTCCTTGAAAGGACGAGCGAGAGCGTCCTTCTGGGTGCATTGCACTGAGTCGAGTGCTCGCTCGGGGACTTTGCACTCGGGGGCCAAGGCAAGAGGGCGTGCTTGCCCGCAGAACTGAGAACACGCTGTTGGGCAGAGCTGCAACTGACCGCTGGAGTTCAGCTCTCGCCGGACGGCAGAAGGCGAAGAACGAAGCCTCTTGCGAGCGGCGCAGTGCAGCGAAGAGCTCTCCGAATTCGCCGCTAGCTCCACGGTCCTTCTCAGCTGCGAGTAGCAGCGCTCGCAGTACACAGGGCTTCGCAAGGCCCGAAGACCCGGAGGGAAGTTTCGCACACGAAAATGTGCCAGGACAGAGACGTGTTCTACGTTGTCCCTTCTCGTCATGCAGTTTGTGCCTCTGCTGCTTCTGCTGTAGGTAATCGCTCCTTGAAAGGACGAGCGAGAGCGTCCTTCCGGGTGCATTGCACTGAGTCGAGTGCTCGCTCGGCGACTTTGCTCTCGGGGCCAAGGCAAGAGGGCGTGCTTGCCCGCAGAACTGAGAACACGCTGTTGGGCAGAGCTGCAACTGACCGCTGGAGTTCAGCTCTCGCCGGACGGCAGAAGGCGAAGAACGAAGCCGCTTGCGAGCGGCGCAGTGCAGCGAAGAGCTCTCCGAATTCGCCGCTAGCTCCACGGTCCCTTCTCAGCTGCGAGTAGCAGCGCTCGCAGTACACAGAGCTTCGCAAGGCCCGAAGACCCGGAGGGAAGTATCGCACACGAAAATGCGCCAGGACAGAGACGTGTTCTACGTTGTCCCTTCTTGTCATGCAGTTTGTGCCTCTGCTGCTTCTGCTGTAGGTAATCGCTCCTTGAAAGACGAGCGAGAGCGGTCCTTCCGGGTGCATTGCACTGAGTCGAGTGCTCGCTCGGGACTTTGCACTCGGGGCCAAGGCAAGAGGGCGTGCTTGCCCGCAGAACTGAGAACACGCTGTTGGGCAGAGCTGCAACTGACCGCTGGAGTTCAGCTCTCGCCGGACGGCAGAAGGCGAAGAACGAAGCCGCTTGCGAGCGGCGCAGTGCAGCGAAGAGCTCTCCGAATTCGCCGCTAGCTCCACGGTCCTTCTCAGCTGCGAGTAGCAGCGCTCGCAGTACACAGAGCTTCGCAAGGCCCGTTATCGCACACGAAAATGCGCCAGGACAGAGACGTGTTCTACGTTGTCCCCTTCTCGTCATGCAGTTTGTGCCTCTGCTGCTTCTGCTGTTAGGAATCGCTCCTTGAAAGACGAGCGAGAGCGTCCTTCGGGGTGCATTGCACTGAGTCGAGTGCTCGCTCGGTCGACTTTGCTCTCGGGCCAAGGCAAGAGGGCGTGCTTGCCCGCAGACTGAGACACGCTGTTGGGCAGAGCTGCAACTGACCGCTGGAGTTCAGCTCATCGCCGGACGGCAAGAAGGCGAAGAACGAAGCCGCTTGCGAGCGGCGCAGTGCAGCGAAGAGCTCTCCAGATTCGCCGCTAGCTCCACGGTCCTTCTCAGGCTGCGAGTAGCAGCGCTCGCAGTACACAGAGCTTCGCAAGGCCCGAAGACCCGGAGGGGAAGTATCGCACACGAAAATTGCGCCAGGACAGAGACGTGTTCTACGTTGTCCCTTCTCGTCATGCAATTTGTGCCTCTGCTGCTTCTGCTGTTAGGAATCGCTCCTTGAAAGGCGAGCGAGGAGCGTCCTTCTCCGGGTGCATTGCACTGAGTCGATGCTCGCTTCGGGGCTTTGCTCTCGGGGCCAAGGCAAGAGGGGCGTGCTTGCCCGCAGAACTGAGAACACGCTGTTGGGCAGAGCTGCAACTGACCGCTGAGTTCAGCTCTCGCCGGAACGCAGAAGGCGAAGAACGAAGCCGCTTGCGAGCGGCGCAGTGCAGCGAAGAGCTCTCCGAATTCGCCGCTAGCTCCACGGTCCTTCTCAGCTGCGAGTAGCAGCGCTCGCAGTACACAGAGCTTCGCAAGGCCCGAAGACCCGGAGGGAAGTATCGCACGACGAAAATGTGCCAGGACAGAGACGTGTTCTACGTTGTCCCTTCTCGTCATGCAGTTTGTGCCTCTGCTGCTTCTGCTGTTAGGAATCGCTCCTTGAAAGGCGAGCGAGAGCGTCCTTCCGGGGTGCATTGCACTGATCGAGTGCTCGCTCGGGGCTTTGCTCTCGGGGCCAAGGCAAGAGGGGCGTGCTTGCCGCCAGAACTGAGAACACGCTGTTGGGCAGGAGCTGCAACTGACCGCTGGAGTTCAGCTCTCGCCGGACGGCAGAAGGCGAAGAACGAAGCCGCTTGCGAGGCGCGCAGTGCAGCGAAGAGCTCTCCGAATTCGCCGCTAGCTCCACGGTCCTTCTCAGCTGCGAGTAGCAGCGCTCGCAGTACACAGAGCTTCGCAAGGCCCGAAGACCCGAGAGGGGAAGTTTCGCACACGAAAATGTGCCAGGGACAGAGACGTGTTCTACGTTGTCCCTTCTCGTCATGCAGTTTGTGCCTCTGCTGCTTCTGCTGTTAGGAATCGCTCCTTGAAAGGCGAGCGAGAGCGTCCTTCCGGGTGCATTGCACTGAGTCGAGGTGCTCGCTCGGGGCTTTGCTCTCGGGGCAAGGCAAGAGGGCGTGCTTGCCCGCAGAACTGAGAACACGCTGTTGGGCAGAGCTGCAACTGACCGCTGAGTTCAGCTCTCGCCGGACGGCAGAAGGCGAAGAACGAAGCCGCTTGCGAGCGGGCGCAGTGCAGCGAAGAGCTCTCCCGAATTCGCCGCTAGCTCCACGGTCCTTCTCAGCTGCGAGTAGCAGCGCTCGCAGTACACAGGGCTTCGCAAGGCCCGAAGACCCGGAGGGAAGTTTCGCACACGAAAATGTGCCAGGACAGAGACGTGTTCTACGTTGTCCCTTCTCGTCATGCAGTTTGTGCCTCTGCTGCTTCTGCTGTTAGGAATCGCTCCTTGAAAGGCGAGCGAGAGCGTCCTTCCGGGTGCATTGCACTGAGTCGAGTGCTCGCTCGGGGCTTTGCTCTCGGGGCCAAGGCAAGAGGGCGTGCTTGCCCGCAGGAACTGAGAACACGCTGTTGGGCAGAGCTGCAACTGACCGCTGAGTTTCAGCTCTCGCCGGACGGCAGAAGGCGAAGAACGAAGCCACTTGCGAGCGGCGCAGTGCAGCGAAGAGCTCTCCGAATTCGCCGCTAGCTCCACGGTCCTTCTCAGCTGCGAGTAGCAGCGCTCGCAGTACACAGGGCTTCGCAAGGCCCGAAGACCTCGGAGGGAAGTATCGCAACACGAAAATGTGCCAGGACAGAGACGTGTTCTACGTTGTCCCCTTCTCGTCATGCAGTTTGTGCCTCTGCTGCTTCTGCTGTTAGGAATCGCTCCTTGAAAGGCGAGCGAGAGCGTCCTTCCGGTGCATTGCACTGAGTCGAGTGCTCGCTCGGGGCTTTGCTCTCGGGGCCAAGGCAAGAGGGCGTGCTTGCCCGCAGAACTGAGAACACGCTGTTGGGCAGAGCTGCAACTGACCGCTGGAGTTCAGCTCTCGCCGGACTGCAGAAGGCGAAGAACGAAGCCGCTTGCGAGCGGCGCAGTGCAAGGAAGAGCTCTCCGAATTCGCCGCTAGCTCCACGGTCCTTCTCAGCTGCGAGTAGCAGCGCTCGCAGTACACAGGGCTTCGCAAGGCCCGAAGACCCGAGGGAAGTTTCGCACACGAAAATGTGCCAGGACAGAGACGTGTTCTACGTTGTCCCTTCTCGTCATGCAGTTGTGTGCCTCTGCTGCTTCTGCTGTTAGGAATCGCTCCTTGAAAGGCGAGCGAGAGCGTCCTTCGGGTGCATTGCACTGAGTCGAGTGCTCGCTCGGGACTTTGCACTCGGGGCCAAGGCAAGAGGCGTGCTTGCCCGCAGAACTGAGAACACGCTGTTGGGCAGAGCTGCAACTGACCGCTGGAGTTCAGCTCTCGCCGGACGGCAGAAGGCGAAGAACGAAGCCGCTTGCGAGCGGCGCAGTGCAGCGAAGAGCTCTCCGAATTCGCCGCTAGCTCCACGGTCCTTCTCAGCTGCGAGTAGCAGCGCTCGCAGTACACAGAGCTTCGCAAGGCCCGAAGACCCGGAGGGAAGTATCGCACACGAAAATGTGCCAGGACAGAGACGTGTTCTACGTTGTCCCTTCTCGTCATGCAGTTTGTGCCTCTGCTGCTTCTGCTGTTAGGAATCGCTCCTTGAAAGACGAGCGAGAGCGTCCTTCTGGGTGCATTGCACTGAGTCGAGTGCTCGCTCGGGACTTTGCACTCGGGGCCAAGGCAAGAGGGCGTGCTTGCCCGCAGAACTGAGAACACGCTGTTGGGCAGAGCTGCAACTGACCGCTGGAGTTCAGCTCTCGCCGGACGGCAGAAGGCGAAGAACGAAGCCTCTTGCGAGCGGCGCAGTGCAGCGAAGAGCTCTCCGAATTCGCCGCTAGCTCCACGGTCCTTCTCAGCTGCGAGTAGCAGCGCTCGCAGTACACAGGGCTTCGCAAGGCCCGAAGACCCGGAGGGAAGTTTCGCACACGGAAAATGTGCCAGGACAGAGACGTGTTCTACGTTGTCCCTTCTCGTCATGCAGTTTGTGCCTCTGCTGCTTCTGCTGTAGGTAATCGCTCCTTGAAAGACGAGCGAGAGCGTCCTTCCGGGTGCATTGCACTGAGTCGAGTGCTCGCTCGGGACTTTGCTCTCGGGGCCAAGGCAAGAGGGCGTGCTTGCCCGCAGAACTGAGAACACGCTGTTGGGCAGAGCTGCAACTGACCGCTGGAGTTCAGCTCTCGCCGGACGGCAGAAGGCGAAGAACGAAGCCGCTTGCGAGCGGCGCAGTGCAGCGAAGAGCTCTCCGAATTCGCCGCTAGCTCCACGGTCCTTCTCAGCTGCGAGTAGCAGCGCTCGCAGTACACAGAGCTTCGCAAGGCCCGAAGACCCGGAGGGAAGTATCGCACACGAAAATGCGCCAGGACAGAGACGTGTTCTACGTTGTCCCTTCTTGTCATGCAGTTTGTGCCTCTGCTGCTTCTGCTGTAGGTAATCGCTCTTGAAAGACGAGCGAGAGCGTCCTTCCGGGTGCATTGCACTGAGTCGAGTGCTCGCTCGGGACTTTGCACTCGGGGCCAAGGCAAGAGGGCGTGCTTGCCCGCAGAACTGAGAACACGCTGTTGGGCAGAGCTGCAACTGACCGCTGGAGTTCAGCTCTCGCCGGACGGCAGAAGGCGAAGAACGAAGCCGCTTGCGAGCGGCGCAGTGCAGCGAAGAGCTCTCCGAATTCGCCGCTAGCTCCACGGTCCTTCTCAGCTGCGAGTAGCAGCGCTCGCAGTACACAGAGCTTCGCAAGGCCCGAAGACCCGGAGGGAAGTATCGCACACGAAAATGCGCCAGGACAGAGACGTGTTCTACGTTGTCCCTTCTCGTCATGCAGTTTGTGCCTCTGCTGCTTCTGCTGTTAGGAATCGCTCCTTGAAAGACGAGCGAGAGCGTCCTTCCGGGTGCATTGCACTGAGTCGAGTGCTCGCTCGGGACTTTGCTCTCGGGGCCAAGGCAAGAGGGCGTGCTTGCCCGCAGAACTGAGAACACGCTGTTGGGCAGAGCTGCAACTGACCGCTGGAGTTCAGCTCTCGCCGGACGGCAGAAGGCGAAGAACGAAGCCGCTTGCGAGCGGCGCAGTGCAGCGAAGAGCTCTCCGAATTCGCCGCTAGCTCCACGGTCCTTCTCAGCTGCGAGTAGCAGCGCTCGCAGTACACAGAGCTTCGCAAGGCCCGAAGACCCGGAGGGAAGTATCGCACACGAAAATGCGCCAGGACAGAGACGTGTTCTACGTTGTCCCTTCTCGTCATGCAATTTGTGCCTCTGCTGCTTCTGCTGTTAGGAATCGCTCCTTGAAAGGCGAGCGAGAGCGTCCTTCCGGGTGCATTGCACTGAGTCGAGTGCTCGCTCGGGGCTTTGCTCTCGGGGCCAAGGCAAGAGGGCGTGCTTGCCCGCAGAACTGAGAACACGCTGTTGGGCAGAGCTGCAACTGACCGCTGGAGTTCAGCTCTCGCCGGACGGCAGAAGGCGAAGAACGAAGCCGCTTGCGAGCGGCGCAGTGCAGCGAAGAGCTCTCCGAATTCGCCGCTAGCTCCACGGTCCTTCTCAGCTGCGAGTAGCAGCGCTCGCAGTACACAGAGCTTCGCAAGGCCCGAAGACCCGGAGGGAAGTATCGCACACGAAAATGTGCCAGGACAGAGACGTGTTCTACGTTGTCCCTTCTCGTCATGCAGTTTGTGCCTCTGCTGCTTCTGCTGTTAGGAATCGCTCCTTGAAAGGCGAGCGAGAGCGTCCTTCCGGGTGCATTGCACTGAGTCGAGTGCTCGCTCGGGGCTTTGCTCTCGGGGCCAAGGCAAGAGGGCGTGCTTGCCCGCAGAACTGAGAACACGCTGTTGGGCAGAGCTGCAACTGACCGCTGGAGTTCAGCTCTCGCCGGACGGCAGAAGGCGAAGAACGAAGCCGCTTGCGAGCGGCGCAGTGCAAGGAAGAGCTCTCCGAATTCGCCGCTAGCTCCACGGTCCTTCTCAGCTGCGAGTAGCAGCGCTCGCAGTACACAGGGCTTCGCAAGGCCCGAAGACCCGGAGGGAAGTTTCGCACACGAAAATGTGCCAGGACAGAGACGTGTTCTACGTTGTCCCTTCTCGTCATGCAGTTTGTGCCTCTGCTGCTTCTGCTGTTAGGAATCGCTCCTTGAAAGGCGAGCGAGAGCGTCCTTCCGGGTGCATTGCACTGAGTCGAGTGCTCGCTCGGGACTTTGCTCTCGGGGCCAAGGCAAGAGGGCGTGCTTGCCCGCAGAACTGAGAACACGCTGTTGGGCAGAGCTGCAACTGACCGCTGGAGTTCAGCTCTCGCCGGACGGCAGAAGGCGAAGAACGAAGCCGCTTGCGAGCGGCGCAGTGCAGCGAAGAGCTCTCCGAATTCGCCGCTAGCTCCACGGTCCTTCTCAGCTGCGAGTAGCAGCGCTCGCAGTACACAGGGCTTCGCAAGGCCCGAAGACCCGGAGGGAAGTATCGCACACGAAAATGTGCCAGGACAGAGACGTGTTCTACGTTGTCCCTTCTCGTCATGCAGTTTGTGCCTCTGCTGCTTCTGCTGTTAGGAATCGCTCCTTGAAAGACGAGCGAGAGCGTCCTTCCGGGTGCATTGCACTAAGTCGAATGCTCGCTCGGGACTTTGCTCTCGGGGCCAAGGCAAGAGGGCGTGCTTGCCCGCAGAACTGAGAACACGCTGTTGGGCAGAGCTGCAACTGACCGCTGGAGTTCAGCTCTCGCCGGACGGCAGAAGGCGAAGAACGAAGCCGCTTGCGAGCGGCGCAGTGCAGCGAAGAGCTCTCCGAATTCGCCGCTAGCTCCACGGTCCTTCTCAGCTGCGAGTAGCAGCGCTCGCAGTACACAGGGCTTCGCAAGGCCCGAAGACCCGGAGGGAAGTATCGCACACGAAAATGTGCCAGGACAGAGACGTGTTCTACGTTGTCCCTTCTCGTCATGCAGTTTGTGCCTCTGCTGCTTCTGCTGTTAGGAATCGCTCCTTGAAAGACGAGCGAGAGCGTCCTTCCGGGTGCATTGCACTGAGTCGAGTGCTCGCTCGGGGCTTTGCTCTCGGGGCCAAGGCAAGAGGGCGTGCTTGCCCGCAGAACTGAGAACACGCTGTTGGGCAGAGCTGCAACTGACCGCTGGAGTTCAGCTCTCGCCGGACGGCAGAAGGCGAAGAACGAAGCCGCTTGCGAGCGGCGCAGTGCAGCGAAGAGCTCTCCGAATTCGCCGCTAGCTCCACGGTCCTTCTCAGCTGCGAGTAGCAGCGCTCGCAGTACACAGGGCTTCGCAAGGCCCGAAGACTCGGAGGGAAGTTTCGCACACGAAAATGCGCCAGGACAGAGACGTGTTCTACGTTGTCCCTTCTCGTCATGCAGTTTGTGCCTCTGCTGCTTCTGCTGTTAGGAATCGCTCCTTGAAAGGCGAGCGAGAGCGTCCTTCCGGGTGCATTGCACTGAGTCGAGTGCTCGCTCGGGGCTTTGCTCTCGGGGCCAAGGCAAGAGGGCGTGCTTGCCCGCAGAACTGAGAACACGCTGTTGGGCAGAGCTGCAACTGACCGCTGGAGTTCAGCTCTCGCCGGACGGCAGAAGGCGAAGAACGAAGCCGCTTGCGAGCGGCGCAGTGCAGCGAAGAGCTCTCCGAATTCGCCGCTAGCTCCACGGTCCTTCTCAGCTGCGAGTAGCAGCGCTCGCAGTACACAGGGCTTCGCAAGGCCCGAAGACCCGGAGGGAAGTTTCGCACACGAAAATGCGCCAGGACAGAGACGTGTTCTACGTTGTCCCTTCTCGTCATGCAGTTTGTGCCTCTGCTGCTTCTGCTGTTAGGAATCGCTCCTTGAAAGGCGAGCGAGAGCGTCCTTCCGGGTGCATTGCACTGAGTCGAGTGCTCGCTCGGGGCTTTGCTCTCGGGGCCAAGGCAAGAGGGCGTGCTTGCCCGCAGAACTGAGAACACGCTGTTGGGCAGAGCTGCAACTGACCGCTGGAGTTCAGCTCTCGCCGGACGGCAGAAGGCGAAGAACGAAGCCGCTTGCGAGCGGCGCAGTGCAGCGAAGAGCTCTCCGAATTCGCCGCTAGCTCCACGGTCCTTCTCAGCTGCGAGTAGCAGCGCTCGCAGTACACAGAGCTTCGCAAGGCCCGAAGACCCGGAGGGAAGTTTCGCACACGAAAATGCGCCAGGACAGAGACGTGTTCTACGTTGTCCCTTCTCGTCATGCAGTTTGTGCCTCTGCTGCTTCTGCTGTTAGGAATCGCTCCTTGAAAGGCGAGCGAGAGCGTCCTTCCGGGTGCATTGCACTGAGTCGAGTGCTCGCTCGGGACTTTGCTCTCGGGGCCAAGGCAAGAGGGCGTGCTTGCCCGCAGAACTGAGAACACGCTGTTGGGCAGAGCTGCAACTGACCGCTGGAGTTCAGCTCTCGCCGGACGGCAGAAGGCGAAGAACGAAGCCGCTTGCGAGCGGCGCAGTGCAGCGAAGAGCTCTCCGAATTCGCCGCTAGCTCCACGGTCCTTCTCAGCTGCGAGTAGCAGCGCTCGCAGTACACAGAGCTTCGCAAGGCCCGAAGACCCGGAGGGAAGTATCGCACACGAAAATGTGCCAGGACAGAGACGTGTTCTACGTTGTCCCTTCTCGTCATGCAGTTTGTGCCTCTGCTGCTTCTGCTGTTAGGAATCGCTCCTTGAAAAACGAGCGAGAGCGTCCTTCTGGGTGCATTGCACTGAGTCGAGTGCTCGCTCGGGACTTTGCACTCGGGGCCAAGGCAAGAGGGCGTGCTTGCCCGCAGAACTGAGAACACGCTGTTGGGCAGAGCTGCAACTGACCGCTGGAGTTCAGCTCTCGCCGGACGGCAGAAGGCGAAGAACGAAGCCGCTTGCGAGCGGCGCAGTGCAGCGAAGAGCTCTCCGAATTCGCCGCTAGCTCCACGGTCCTTCTCAGCTGCGAGTAGCAGCGCTCGCAGTACACAGGGCTTCGCAAGGCCCGAAGACCCGGAGGGAAGTTTCGCACACGAAAATGTGCCAGGACAGAGACGTGTTCTACGTTGTCCCTTCTCGTCATGCAGTTTGTGCCTCTGCTGCTTCTGCTGTAGGTAATCGCTCCTTGAAAGACGAGCGAGAGCGTCCTTCCGGGTGCATTGCACTGAGTCGAGTGCTCGCTCGGGACTTTGCTCTCGGGGCCAAGGCAAGAGGGCGTGCTTGCCCGCAGAACTGAGAACACGCTGTTGGGCAGAGCTGCAACTGACCGCTGGAGTTCAGCTCTCGCCGGACGGCAGAAGGCGAAGAACGAAGCCGCTTGCGAGCGGCGCAGTGCAGCGAAGAGCTCTCCGAATTCGCCGCTAGCTCCACGGTCCTTCTCAGCTGCGAGTAGCAGCGCTCGCAGTACTCAGAGCTTCGCAAGGCCCGAAGACCCGGAGGGAAGTATCGCACACGAAAATGCGCCAGGACAGAGACGTGTTCTACGTTGTCCCTTCTCGTCATGCAGTTTGTGCCTCTGCTGCTTCTGCTGTTAGGAATCGCTCCTTGAAAGACGAGCGAGAGCGTCCTTCCGGGTGCATTGCACTGAGTCGAGTGCTCGCTCGGGACTTTGCTCTCGGGGCCAAGGCAAGAGGGCGTGCTTGCCCGCAGAACTGAGAACACGCTGTTGGGCAGAGCTGCAACTGACCGCTGGAGTTCAGCTCTCGCCGGACGGCAGAAGGCGAAGAACGAAGCCGCTTGCGAGCGGCGCAGTGCAGCGAAGAGCTCTCCGAATTCGCCGCTAGCTCCACGGTCCTTCTCAGCTGCGAGTAGCAGCGCTCGCAGTACACAGAGCTTCGCAAGGCCCGAAGACCCGGAGGGAAGTATCGCACACGAAAATGTGCCAGGACAGAGACGTGTTCTACGTTGTCCCTTCTCGTCATGCAGTTTGTGCCTCTGCTGCTTCTGCTGTTAGGAATCGCTCCTTGAAAGGCGAGCGAGAGCGTCCTTCCGGGTGCATTGCACTGAGTCGAGTGCTCGCTCGGGGCTTTGCTCTCGGGGCCAAGGCAAGAGGGCGTGCTTGCCCGCAGAACTGAGAACACGCTGTTGGGCAGAGCTGCAACTGACCGCTGGAGTTCAGCTCTCGCCGGACGGCAGAAGGCGAAGAACGAAGCCGCTTGCGAGCGGCGCAGTGCAGCGAAGAGCTCTCCGAATTCGCCGCTAGCTCCACGGTCCTTCTCAGCTGCGAGTAGCAGCGCTCGCAGTACACAGAGCTTCGCAAGGCCCGAAGACCCGGAGGGAAGTATCGCACACGAAAATGTGCCAGGACAGAGACGTGTTCTACGTTGTCCCTTCTCGTCATGCAGTTTGTGCCTCTGCTGCTTCTGCTGTTAGGAATCGCTCCTTGAAAGGCGAGCGAGAGCGTCCTTCCGGGTGCATTGCACTGAGTCGAGTGCTCGCTCGGGGCTTTGCTCTCGGGGCCAAGGCAAGAGGGCGTGCTTGCCCGCAGAACTGAGAACACGCTGTTGGGCAGAGCTGCAACTGACCGCTGGAGTTCAGCTCTCGCCGGACGGCAGAAGGCGAAGAACGAAGCCGCTTGCGAGCGGCGCAGTGCAGCGAAGAGCTCTCCGAATTCGCCGCTAGCTCCACGGTCCTTCTCAGCTGCGAGTAGCAGCGCTCGCAGTACACAGGGCTTCGCAAGGCCCGAAGACCCGGAGGGAAGTTTCGCACACGAAAATGTGCCAGGACAGAGACGTGTTCTACGTTGTCCCTTCTCGTCATGCAGTTTGTGCCTCTGCTGCTTCTGCTGTTAGGAATCGCTCCTTGAAAGGCGAGCGAGAGCGTCCTTCCGGGTGCATTGCACTGAGTCGAGTGCTCGCTCGGGGCTTTGCTCTCGGGGCCAAGGCAAGAGGGCGTGCTTGCCCGCAGAACTGAGAACACGCTGTTGGGCAGAGCTGCAACTGACCGCTGGAGTTCAGCTCTCGCCGGACGGCAGAAGGCGAAGAACGAAGCCGCTTGCGAGCGGCGCAGTGCAGCGAAGAGCTCTCCGAATTCGCCGCTAGCTCCACGGTCCTTCTCAGCTGCGAGTAGCAGCGCTCGCAGTACACAGGGCTTCGCAAGGCCCGAAGACCCGGAGGGAAGTATCGCACACGAAAATGTGCCAGGACAGAGACGTGTTCTACGTTGTCCCTTCTCGTCATGCAGTTTGTGCCTCTGCTGCTTCTGCTGTTAGGAATCGCTCCTTGAAAGGCGAGCGAGAGCGTCCTTCCGGGTGCATTGCACTGAGTCGAGTGCTCGCTCGGGGCTTTGCTCTCGGGGCCAAGGCAAGAGGGCGTGCTTGCCCGCAGAACTGAGAACACGCTGTTGGGCAGAGCTGCAACTGACCGCTGGAGTTCAGCTCTCGCCGGACGGCAGAAGGCGAAGAACGAAGCCGCTTGCGAGCGGCGCAGTGCAGCGAAGAGCTCTCCGAATTCGCCGCTAGCTCCACGGTCCTTCTCAGCTGCGAGTAGCAGCGCTCGCAGTACACAGGGCTTCGCAAGGCCCGAAGACCCGGAGGGAAGTATCGCACACGAAAATGTGCCAGGACAGAGACGTGTTCTACGTTGTCCCTTCTCGTCATGCAGTTTGTGCCTCTGCTGCTTCTGCTGTTAGGAATCGCTCCTTGAAAGGCGAGCGAGAGCGTCCTTCCGGGTGCATTGCACTGAGTCGAGTGCTCGCTCGGGGCTTTGCTCTCGGGGCCAAGGCAAGAGGGCGTGCTTGCCCGCAGAACTGAGAACACGCTGTTGGGCAGAGCTGCAACTGACCGCTGGAGTTCAGCTCTCGCCGGACGGCAGAAGGCGAAGAACGAAGCCGCTTGCGAGCGGCGCAGTGCAGCGAAGAGCTCTCCGAATTCGCCGCTAGCTCCACGGTCCTTCTCAGCTGCGAGTAGCAGCGCTCGCAGTACACAGGGCTTCGCAAGGCCCGAAGACCCGGAGGGAAGTATCGCACACGAAAATATGCCAGGACAGAGACGTGTTCTACGTTGTCCCTTCTCGTCATGCAGTTTGTGCCTCTGCTGCTTCTGCTGTTAGGAATCGCTCCTTGAAAGACGAGCGAGAGCGTCCTTCCGGGTGCATTGCACTGAGTCGAATGCTCGCTCGGGACTTTGCTCTCGGGGCCAAGGCAAGAGGGCGTGCTTGCCCGCAGAACTGAGAACACGCTGTTGGGCAGAGCTGCAACTGACCGCTGGAGTTCAGCTCTCGCCGGACGGCAGAAGGCGAAGAACGAAGCCGCTTGCGAGCGGCGCAGTGCAGCGAAGAGCTCTCCGAATTCGCCGCTAGCTCCACGGTCCTTCTCAGCTGCGAGTAGCAGCGCTCGCAGTACACAGGGCTTCGCAAGGCCCGAAGACCCGGAGGGAAGTATCGCACACGAAAATGTGCCAGGACAGAGACGTGTTCTACGTTGTCCCTTCTCGTCATGCAGTTTGTGCCTCTGCTGCTTCTGCTGTTAGGAATCGCTCCTTGAAAGACGAGCGAGAGCGTCCTTCCGGGTGCATTGCACTGAGTCGAGTGCTCGCTCGGGGCTTTGCTCTCGGGGCCAAGGCAAGAGGGCGTGCTTGCCCGCAGAACTGAGAACACGCTGTTGGGCAGAGCTGCAACTGACCGCTGGAGTTCAGCTCTCGCCGGACGGCAGAAGGCGAAGAACGAAGCCGCTTGCGAGCGGCGCAGTGCAGCGAAGAGCTCTCCGAATTCGCCGCTAGCTCCACGGTCCTTCTCAGCTGCGAGTAGCAGCGCTCGCAGTACACAGGGCTTCGCAAGGCCCGAAGACTCGGAGGGAAGTTTCGCACACGAAAATGCGCCAGGACAGAGACGTGTTCTACGTTGTCCCTTCTCGTCATGCAGTTTGTGCCTCTGCTGCTTCTGCTGTTAGGAATCGCTCCTTGAAAGGCGAGCGAGAGCGTCCTTCCGGGTGCATTGCACTGAGTCGAGTGCTCGCTCGGGGCTTTGCTCTCGGGGCCAAGGCAAGAGGGCGTGCTTGCCCGCAGAACTGAGAACACGCTGTTGGGCAGAGCTGCAACTGACCGCTGGAGTTCAGCTCTCGCCGGACGGCAGAAGGCGAAGAACGAAGCCGCTTGCGAGCGGCGCAGTGCAGCGAAGAGCTCTCCGAATTCGCCGCTAGCTCCACGGTCCTTCTCAGCTGCGAGTAGCAGCGCTCGCAGTACACAGGGCTTCGCAAGGCCCGAAGACCCGGAGGGAAGTATCGCACACGAAAATGCGCCAGGACAGAGACGTGTTCTACGTTGTCCCTTCTCGTCATGCAGTTTGTGCCTCTGCTGCTTCTGCTGTTAGGAATCGCTCCTTGAAAGGCGAGCGAGAGCGTCCTTCCGGGTGCATTGCACTGAGTCGAGTGCTCGCTCGGGACTTTGCTCTCGGGGCCAAGGCAAGAGGGCGTGCTTGCCAGCAGAACTGAGAACACGCTGTTGGGCAGAGCTGCAACTGACCGCTGGAGTTCAGCTCTCGCCGGACGGCAGAAGGCGAAGAACGAAGCCGCTTGCGAGCGGCGCAGTGCAGCGAAGAGCTCTCCGAATTCGCCGCTAGCTCCACGGTCCTTCTCAGCTGCGAGTAGCAGCGCTCGCAGTACACAGAGCTTCGCAAGGCCCGAAGACCCGGAGGGAAGTATCGCACACGAAAATGCGCCAGGACAGAGACGTGTTCTACGTTGTCCCTTCTCGTCATGCAGTTTGTGCCTCTGCTGCTTCTGCTGTTAGGAATCGCTCCTTGAAAGACGAGCGAGAGCGTCCTTCCGGGTGCATTGCACTGAGTCGAGTGCTCGCTCGGGACTTTGCACTCGGGGCCAAGGCAAGAGGGCGTGCTTGCCCGCAGAACTGAGAACACGCTGTTGGGCAGAGCTGCAACTGACCGCTGGAGTTCAGCTCTCGCCGGACGGCAGAAGGCGAAGAACGAAGCCGCTTGCGAGCGGCGCAGTGCAGCGAAGAGCTCTCCGAATTCGCCGCTAGCTCCACGGTCCTTCTCAGCTGCGAGTAGCAGCGCTCGCAGTACACAGGGCTTCGCACCTCTAAATGTTTTACTACTGTGTTATGATTCTGTCTTCAGTTAATAGAACCCGATATACAACAAAGAGATGGGAGCACATGGAGATGCATTGGAGAGCCTACGCTGGAGGTAACACATTCATTTTTTACTCAAACAAATCCAAATTAGAAATGTTGAAAATTACCTGGGGCCATTTCAACAGCCAGCAAACTGACTAACACAACCAATCTTTGGCTTCTATTCAATCCTTTGCTTGTTTTACCTGGACCTTGAAGATCTGTCTGCAGCCTTCCTCTCTGCAAATATATCACACTCGTCCTATTGAGAACCCATGGCTCATCACAGCTGCTTCGCCACGCCTGCTTCCAGAAGAACTGGCAACTACAAGCTGGGAGCCAAGAGATACAACACTTCACTTGGAAAAGGGCCTTCCATGAATCCTAGAATCCCAGAATGGTTTGGACTGGAAGCGACCTTAGAGACAAATTATCTTCTTCCCACATCCTGACACGGGCAGGGACACTTTTCCACTAGTCCAGGTTGCTCCATGTCCGCTCCAGCCTGGCCCTGGACGCTTCCTGCCATGGGGCTCCTACACAGCCTCTTTGAGCAACATGTGCCTCAGCACCCACCCAAGGAAGAATTCCTTTCCAATATCCCATCTATCCCAGCCCTCTGGCAGTTTGAAGCTATTCCCCCTTGTCCTGCGAGTCCAGACCCTTTTCCAAAGTCCCTCCCCAGCTATCTTGGAGCCCCAGCAGGCACTGCAAAGGGCTCGAAGATCTCCCTGGAGCCTTCTGTTCTCCAGATTGGACACCCTCAGCTCTCCCAGACTGTCCTAGAGCAAAGAAGCTCCACCTTTCAAAGCACCTTAGACGCCTCCTACCGGCCAAACTCGATGGCAACGCTGGCCTTCCGGGCCCTACGGATATCGCTTCCGGTGTCGTTCGGGGTCACTCCCGGCTCTCTTCCCGCCCCCCATGGGGCCCTCAGGCGATGCCGCTCCTACGCCACTTCTGCCGCTGTCAGACCAACGGGGGGGCCGGGGGCCAGCCCAGACTCATCCACAATCCACACTGTCCTCGGCGGCTGCTGCGGGCTCACGGCGGCCCACACACCCGGAAGCAGAGCTCCGAACACAGAGGATCATAGCCCCACATTTGTGTTCGTCTCTGCACAAGGCAGGCCAGTCTTGCCATGCCCGGACTTTTCAGTTCAGCACGAGAATGAGAATACACCTGCGCCATGGGGGAGGAAACCTCTAAAGACTCCCTCATACGTGGTCGCTCAACTTAATGCCTAGGCACTTGCCATTCCTAAGGCTACACTAAAGCCTTTTTTACCTTGCGGGTAAGAAATGCCGTTGTTCTCGTGTGCAGCTAAAGGCGCAGCACAGGCAGGCCGGGACAAAAGCTGGGGCAGAGCCCTTCCTCACTCCTTCGCTGTGCTGTACTCCATGCAGCTAGAGCGAAGCGAGAAGGACGCGAGGAAGAAAAAGGCGTTCTTAAAGTAGCACCCTGGCAGCAGCCCTGAAAAGGCGCATAACACACGGCATCTCGCTGCCCTCCGTTCTACATACTCGCGGCTCCCTCTGCCGACTTGCAAAAGTTGCTACCAGAGCAGAGGCGGCCAGATTGAAGAGGCAGTGCCTAGGTTCACCTTCTCCTTACTGCACGTAAGCCACGTCCAGCTCCTCGCTGCACTCTGGATTTCCCTTCTCCGAGGCACTTACCGTGGTGCTGTGTGCAACTCGGCGCCTAGAAGTGACCGCCAATGCTTTCACAGCGGGCTGCAAGGGAACCAAGGAGCAGCACAAGCAGCAGTGCTTCAGCTTGCTCCTTCCGACTGCTAAGGGCACTTGGGAAGGCAAGCGAGAGTCAACCACCTTCCTCTCCTAGTAACGTGGTGCACACAAGCACGGGACTAGTGCCGCTTCGTTCACCGCCCTCGCCCAAGCGTGGAGCCGCTTTCACTTGCCGGCGGCCAGAAGCCGCTGCAAGGGCGCCACACAACCACAAGTGCGCCGGCAGCCAAGAGCTAGAGAACGCTGCTTCTGCCCAAGCCCGCCTAGGGCGTGCACCTTTGTTCTCAGAGCTCCGTGCAACAGTCTGCCTCTCTCGCAGTTCGAATGGAAAACGAAAGCTTTTCGCCTACGCCCGTCACAGAGATCCGTTGCCAGGACGAGAATGCCTTGTGGCCGGAGCTCGCCCCGGCCGCGAGGAAGCTGCTATTAGCACCGCGTTGCAGGGACACGTCTCGCTTCTTGACTACGTGCTCAGCGCTCTCCGAATTCGCCGCTAGCTCCACGGTCTTTCTCAGCTGCAAGTAGCAGCGCTCACAGTACATAGAGCTTCGCAAGGACCGAAGACCCGGAGGGAAGTATCGCACTCGAAAATGTGCCAGGATAGAGACGTTCTACACTGAGTAGAGACACAGACAGACAGAGAGTTCTACACTGCCCCTTCTCGTCGGCCATCTTGTGCTCTGCTGCCTCTGCTGTGACGAATAGGTCCTTGAAAGGCGAGCGACAGCGGCTCTCCAGGCACTGAAGAGAGTTCCCTAGGGACTTTTCGATGTAAAACTTTTTCCACCTCCAAAAATACATGGGTAAGTCCTAAAAGTTTTGGTTTTCTTAAGAATAGTTTCGCCCAAGTTTTGCTGTTCTAAACAACCATGGTTTCAGTCTTCACTTAACTGCTTGTTTCTGTCTTTTTGGCTAGTGGCAATCTAATTCTAAGGTAACTAGATGTGTTGGAAATCCATAAATTACATCTCAAGTTAGGTGGGAAAATTGGCTCGGAAGAAAATGGAATTGAGAATTTGGAAAGAATCCAGAGTGAGCTGATGTCACAATCCGAGATTCCCTTGGGTTCCAAATCCTTTCATTTGTGTTTTTGTGGGCTTTTTGAAGGCGGTGTACAGTTGAAGCCATGATTTAGCTGCGGTGAGACCTGCTCTGCTGTAAAAGCATTATTTTCTCAGTGAGCATGGACAACAGTTAGAGTGTCGTCTTTTAAGATTCCCTGCACTCCACTTATGGTGGCAAAAGCAGTGCCTTGACTGTAATCATAAAAGTGATTACAGCTTCATTGCTTTGACATCATGTAGGATGCTTCCTCCATCTGCTGTGGTCAGCATTAAGTAACAGATTTCTCAGTTTCTAGGAAGAGTCTAGCAAACAATCACCTTGCTCCTTCTCTTGCATTTATTCATCACTGCTATGCTGCTATACAGACAGGTAGTCTGTTTATGATTCAACAATTCAATGGGACATCAAGTAAATAACAAAGCAAAACTAACTACCGAAAGCACTATAAGGGCCAGAGATTAGCTTGGATCAAAACAGGTATTCTCCTAGCATTGTTTACAAACGAGTCAGCATGTGAAACAGAAGGCACAATGTAGTTTGTGCCTTGTTTTGGGCATGCCCGGAAGAAGGAAATTCTGATTTCACATACGGGAAAAGAAATGTTGACATTTGAATGAGATTGTTCATACTCCAGTAAAGGTTGCTTTGAAAGGTTGTGGAAGTCCTGTTAGGAAACATGGCTTTACAAGTCCTTTCCACCAGGAGACAACAGCTGCAGAACATCTGGGTGTGCCAGTGTTGAGAGCACCAGCAAAGATCAAAGTGGAGAAGTTGGTGAACAATGGCAGTGGCCTGGCGGAGGGCAAGTGGGGTGCTGGCTGTGGGACCAGGGGAGTCCTGACTGATTTAGGAGGCGTGTGATGGTCTGTGCCAGCAAGCGGAGTAGTGCTGTGGCCTTGGCACACTGCTAATACTGGAATTCAGTGGGGTCACTGGGCAGGCTGAGTGTGTGAGCTGCTGGAGGGACCCAGTTTGCCCACATGTAAACATCCAGTCTCACTCTTGCCAGCCACAGAAAGGAGCAGGATGTGGCTGCTGGCGATGCCTGTCACGTATATGTAGTGTATATGTGTGCTATCCCAGCCTGCTGGGAACACTTCTTCTTTGGGACTGCTTGGGCTGAGGGAGAGAAAGCAGTGGTAGTTTCTGAGGTTTCGAGTTTGCTCGAGTTTCTCAGGCTGTTTCTGGAGCCACCCCGAGTTCTCTTCCTTGAAGCATTTCAAGTCCTGCTAATTTTCAAAATTCAAACAGACACAGCCCTAAGCTAGTTGATCTGACTTCAGAGCTATTCTTACGCTGAGCTGTTGCATGATCTGATCTCCTGAGATGTCTTCCATCTCAGTTTATGACCTGGTTCTTGTGAAAAGTAGGATCTTTTAGCCTGGAGAAGAGAGGTTTCTGGAGAGACAGTATTGTGGCCTTTGAATATGTAAAGAGGGTATAAGACAAATGGAGAAAGACTTTTTAGGAAAGTTTGCAGAGACAGGATAAGGGGCCATGCTTTCAAACTGAGACTAGGTTTAGATTGGCTAAAAGGAAAAACTTTTCTACAATGAAGCTGGTGAGACACTCAAACGGGTGTTCCAGAGAAGTTGTGGATGCCCCATCATTGAGAGTGCTCCTTATCAGTTTGGCTAGTCTTGAGCAATTTGATCTACTGTAAGATCTACCTGGCAAGGAAGTTGGACTACATGATCTTTAATCACAGACTGTTGTATGATTCCGTGGAAGACAGAATGCAATAAAGTTCATATTTCAGATTTTGGCGCAGACATATTTATTTTTTCTCACTTTATGCATCATTGCAATGACAACTTGTTAGCTTCTGAAATGATTAGCTGAGATTGATTTCCTTCCTTAGTTTCATTTTCTCTGTTATTCCTTCACTCTTGGACTTTTTTTTTCACTAGATTCCCTCTTTCAGTAAACTGCCCTTAAGTATCACTTTGCTCCCCACCTGGCTTTTTTTTTTTTTTCAATGACACCTTTTCACTGGTTCGTTTTGGGCCTTTGCTGCTTGAAGTCCAGCAGCCTCCTTGTCTGAGCATTACGGAGCTTTCTTTACAGCTTCATCACTATGCAAAAAGCCATAAATTACTGTGTTCCATCTCACATACCATCAAGTATCACACTAATATTCCCTCTGCTGAATAGCTGGTTGGTTTACATAGACCAGCCAAATACCAGGAAATCCAGATGGCAGCAAGAATCTTGTAGACTACTCCCGCTGTTCATTTAAATTCTGGAGAAGTCAGGTGAGGTATCACATTCTCTTGAAAGAAGTGTCTATCATCTCGGACATTCTAGAATGGGCTATTAATATTGTCATGAGTTTCTGGCTAGACTTTTTAGTATGCAAATTCAAATTCAAATGATCTGAAATGATAGAACTTCAAGAAATTTTTTTTCCCAGAATCGAAGTATGATGGAGTTCCATAGGGAGAATCTTAATCTTAGTTATTCTATTCCATCTCACATCATGGCTGGGGGCAGGGAGAAGGGAGTATCTTTGGGGGACAATGGGTTCCGGTGTAGTCAGTAAGCTGGGCAGAGGAGCCATCAGGTATTTTCTGTTGTTGGGCGGGGGGGGGGGGGATTCGTGTGAACTCTTCCTTTCTTGTACCCTGCCACTAGTATTGTTGCTAAAATTGTTTGTTTTCTCATCCAAGTGACAAAATCAGCACACTTAATGAGGGATGAAGAGGGAGCAGCGACCTCAGAACAGGAGGAAGAAGAAGCAGAGCCTGCTGTCCTCCAGAAGAAAAAAACACTACCAGCCAACTTTGCATCATCTGTGAACTTCCTGGGCGTGTACTCTATCCCCTTGTCCAGAACACTGAGCAAGATATTAAACAGGACTGGGCCCAAGACCGAGCCTTGGGGACCAGCTGGATGAACTCTATTTCCCACCACTCTGTGGGCCTGGCCATCACCCAGTTTGTCACCCAGCAAACAGCCCACCCATGCAAACCATAAGCAGACAGTTTCTTCAGGAGAATGATGTGAGACTCATTGCAAAAAGGATCAGGGAGATGCCTAGGAAGAGTCTCAGGTGAATCCAGGAGACTATAGTGGAGGAAGGACGCGAGGAAGAAGAAGGCGTTCTTAAAGTGGCACCCTGGCAGCAGCCCTGAAAGGGCGCATAACACACGGCGTCTCGCTGCCCTCCGTTCTACATACTCGCAGCTCCCTCTGCCGACTTGCAAAAGTTGCTACCAGAGCAGAGGCGGCCAGATTGAAGAGGCAGTGCCTAGGTTCACCTTCTCCTTACTGCACGTAAGCCACGTCCAGCTCCTCGCTGCACTCTGGATTTCCCTTCTCCGCGGCACTTACAGTGGTGCTGTGTGCAACTCGGCGCCTAGAAGCGACCGCCAATGCTTTCACAGCGGGCTGCAAGGGAACCAAGGAGCAGCACAAGCAGCAGTGCTTCAGCTTGCTCCTTCCGACTGCTAAGGGCACTTGGGAAGGCAAGCGAGAGTCAACCACCTTCCTCTCCTAGTAGCCTGTAACGTGGTGCACACAAGCACGGGACTAGTGCCGCTTCGTTCACCGCCCTCGCCCAAGCGTGGAGCCGCTTTCACTTGCCGGCGGCCAGAAGCCGCTGCAAGGGCGCCACACAACCACAAGTGCGCCGGCAGCCAAGAGCTAGAGAACGCTGCTTCTGCCCAAGCCCGCCTAGGGCGTGCACCTTTGTTCTCAGAGCTCCGTGCAACAGTCTGCCTCTCTCGCAGTTCGAATGGAAAACGAAAGCTTTTCGCCTACGCCCTTCACAGAGATCCGTTGCCAGGACGAGAATGTCTTGTGGCCGGAGCTCGCCCCGGCCGCGAGGAAGCTGCTATTAGCACCGCGTTGCAGGGCCACGTCTCGCTTCTTGACTACGTGCTCAGCGCTCTCCGAATTCGCCGCTAGCTCCACGGTCTTTCTCAGCTGCAAGTAGCAGCGCTCACAGTACATAGAGCTTCGCAAGGACCGAAGACCCGGAGGGAAGTTTCGCACAGGAAAATGTACCAGGACAGAGACGTGTTCTACGTTGTCCCTTCTCGTCATGCAGTTTGTGCCTCTGCTGCTTCTGCTGTTAGGAATCGCTCCTTGAAAGGCGAGCAACAGCGTCTTTCCGGGTGCATTGCACTGAGTCGAGTGCTCGCTCGGGACTTTGCTCTCGGGGCCAAGGCAAGAGGGCGTGCTTGCCCGCAGAACTGAGAACACGCTGTTGGGCAGAGCTGCAACTGACCGCTGGAGTTCAGCTCTCGCCGGACGGCAGAAGGCGAAGAACGAAGCCGCTTGCGAGCGGCGCAGTGCAGCGAAGAGCTCTCCGAATTCGCCGCTAGCTCCACGGTCCTTCTCAGCTGCGAGTAGCAGCGCTCGCAGTACACAGAGCTTCGCAAGGCCCGAAGACCCGGAGGGAAGTATGGCACACGGAAATGTGCCAGGACAGAGACGTGTTCTACGTTGTCCCTTCTCGTCATGCAGTTTGTGCCTCTGCTGCTTCTGCTGTTAGGAATCGCTCCTTGAAAGGCGAGCGAGAGCGTCCTTCTGGGTGCATTGCACTGAGTCGAGTGCTCGCTCGGGACTTTGCTCTCGGGGCCAAGGCAAGAGGGCGTGCTTGCCCGCAGAACTGAGAACACGCTGTTGGGCAGAGCTGCAACTGACCGCTGGAGTTCAGCTCTCGCCGGACGGCAGAAGGCGAAGAACGAAGCCGCTTGCGAGCGGCGCAGTGCAGCGAAGAGCTCTCCGAATTCGCCGCTAGCTCCACGGTCCTTCTCAGCTGCGAGTAGCAGCGCTCGCAGTACACAGGGCTTCGCAAGGCCCGAAGACCCGGAGGGAAGTATCGCACACGAAAATGCGCCAGGACAGAGACGTGTTCTACGTTGTCCCTTCTCGTCATGCAGTTTGTGCCTCTGCTGCTTCTGCTGTTAGGAATCGCTCCTTGAAAGGCGAGCGAGAGCGTCCTTCTGGGTGCATTGCACTGAGTCGAATGCTCGCTCGGGACTTTGCTCTCGGGGCCAAGGCAAGAGGGCGTGCTTGCCCGCAGAACTGAGAACACGCTGTTGGGCAGAGCTGAAACTTACCGCTGGAGTTCAGCTCTCGCCGGACGGCAGAAGGCGAAGAACGAAGCCGCTTGCGAGCGGCGCAGTGCAGCGAAGAGCTCTCCGAATTCGCCGCTAGCTCCACGGTCCTTCTCAGCTGCGAGTAGCAGCGCTCGCAGTACACAGGGCTTCGCAAGGCCCGAAGACCCGGAGGGAAGTTTCGCACACGAAAATGTGCCAGGACAGAGACGTGTTCTACGTTGTCCCTTCTCGTCATGCAGTTTGTGCCTCTGCTGCTTCTGCTGTTAGGAATCGCTCCTTGAAAGGCGAGCGAGAGCGTCCTTCCGGGTGCATTGCACTGAGTCGAGTGCTCGCTCGGGACTTTGCTCTCGGGGCCAAGGCAAGAGGGCGTGCTTGCCCGCAGAACTGAGAACACGCTGTTGGGCAGAGCTGCAACTGACCGCTGGAGTTCAGCTCTCGCCGGACGGCAGAAGGCGAAGAACGAAGCCGCTTGCGAGCGGCGCAGTGCAGCGAAGAGCTCTCCGAATTCGCCGCTAGCTCCACGGTCCTTCTCAGCTGCGAGTAGCAGCGCTCGCAGTACACAGAGCTTCGCAAGGCCCGAAGACCCGGAGGGAAGTATGGCACACGAAAATGCGCCAGGACAGAGACGTGTTCTACGTTGTCCCTTCTCGTCATGCAGTTTGTGCCTCTGCTGCTTCTGCTGTTAGGAATCGCTCCTTGAAAGGCGAGCGAGAGCGTCCTTCCGGGTGCATTGCACTGAGTCGAGTGCTCGCTCGGGACTTTGCACTCGGGGCCAAGGCAAGAGGGCGTGCTTGCCCGCAGAACTGAGAACACGCTGTTGGGCAGAGCTGCAACTGACCGCTGGAGTTCAGCTCTCGCCGGACGGCAGAAGGCGAAGAACGAAGCCGCTTGCGAGCGGCGCAGTGCAGCGAAGAGCTCTCCGAATTCGCCGCTAGCTCCACGGTCCTTCTCAGCTGCGAGTAGCAGCGCTCGCAGTACACAGGGCTTCGCAAGGCCCGAAGACCCGGAGGGAAGTATCGCACACGAAAATGTGCCAGGACAGAGACGTGTTCTACGTTGTCCCTTCTCGTCATGCAGTTTGTGCCTCTGCTGCTTCTGCTGTTAGGAATCGCTCCTTGAAAGACGAGCGAGAGCGTCCTTCCGGGTGCATTGCACTGAGTCGAGTGCTCGCTCGGGGCTTTGCTCTCGGGGCCAAGGCAAGAGGGCGTGCTTGCCCGCAGAACTGAGAACACGCTGTTGGGCAGAGCTGCAACTGACCGCTGGAGTTCAGCTCTCGCCGGACGGCAGAAGGCGAAGAACGAAGCCGCTTGCGAGCGGCGCAGTGCAGCGAAGAGCTCTCCGAATTCGCCGCTAGCTCCACGGTCCTTCTCAGCTGCGAGTAGCAGCGCTCGCAGTACACAGGGCTTCGCAAGGCCCGAAGACCCGGAGGGAAGTTTCGCACACGAAAATGCGCCAGGACAGAGACGTGTTCTACGTTGTCCCTTCTCGTCATGCAGTTTGTGCCTCTGCTGCTTCTGCTGTTAGGAATCGCTCCTTGAAAGGCGAGCGAGAGCGTCCTTCCGGGTGCATTGCACTGAGTCGAGTGCTCGCTCGGGGCTTTGCTCTCGGGGCCAAGGCAAGAGGGCGTGCTTGCCCGCAGAACTGAGAACACGCTGTTGGGCAGAGCTGCAACTGACCGCTGGAGTTCAGCTCTCGCCGGACGGCAGAAGGCGAAGAACGAAGCCGCTTGCGAGCGGCGCAGTGCAGCGAAGAGCTCTCCGAATTCGCCGCTAGCTCCACGGTCCTTCTCAGCAGCGAGTAGCAGCGCTCGCAGTACACAGGGCTTCGCAAGGCCCGAAGACCCGGAGGGAAGTTTCGCACACGAAAATGTGCCAGGACAGAGACGTGTTCTACGTTGTCCCTTCTCGTCATGCAGTTTGTGCCTCTGCTGCTTCTGCTGTTAGGAATCGCTCCTTGAAAGGCGAGCGAGAGCGTCCTTCCGGGTGCATTGCACTGAGTCGAGTGCTCGCTCGGGGCTTTGCTCTCGGGGCCAAGGCAAGAGGGCGTGCTTGCCCGCAGAACTGAGAACACGCTGTTGGGCAGAGCTGCAACTGACCGCTGGAGTTCAGCTCTCGCCGGACGGCAGAAGGCGAAGAACGAAGCCGCTTGCGAGCGGCGCAGTGCAGCGAAGAGCTCTCCGAATTCGCCGCTAGCTCCACGGTCCTTCTCAGCTGCGAGTAGCAGCGCTCGCAGTACACAGAGCTTCGCAAGGCCCGAAGACCCGGAGGGAAGTATCGCACACGAAAATGTGCCAGGACAGAGACGTGTTCTACGTTGTCCCTTCTCGTCATGCAGTTTGTGCCTCTGCTGCTTCTGCTGTTAGGAATCGCTCCTTGAAAGGCGAGCGAGAGCGTCCTTCCGGGTGCATTGCACTGAGTCGAGTGCTCGCTCGGGGCTTTGCTCTCGGGGCCAAGGCAAGAGGGCGTGCTTGCCCGCAGAACTGAGAACACGCTGTTGGGCAGAGCTGCAACTGACCGCTGGAGTTCAGCTCTCGCCGGACGGCAGAAGGCGAAGAACGAAGCCGCTTGCGAGCGGCGCAGTGCAGCGAAGAGCTCTCCGAATTCGCCGCTAGCTCCACGGTCCTTCTCAGCTGCGAGTAGCAGCGCTCGCAGTACACAGGGCTTCGCAAGGCCCGAAGACCCGGAGGGAAGTTTCGCACACGAAAATGCGCCAGGACAGAGACGTGTTCTACGTTGTCCCTTCTCGTCATGCAGTTTGTGCCTCTGCTGCTTCTGCTGTTAGGAATCGCTCCTTGAAAGGCGAGCGAGAGCGTCCTTCCGGGTGCATTGCACTGAGTCGAGTGCTCGCTCGGGGCTTTGCTCTCGGGGCCAAGGCAAGAGGGCGTGCTTGCCCGCAGAACTGAGAACACGCTGTTGGGCAGAGCTGCAACTGACCGCTGGAGTTCAGCTCTCGCCGGACGGCAGAAGGCGAAGAACGAAGCCGCTTGCGAGCGGCGCAGTGCAGCGAAGAGCTCTCCGAATTCGCCGCTAGCTCCACGGTCCTTCTCAGCTGCGAGTAGCAGCGCTCGCAGTACACAGAGCTTCGCAAGGCCCGAAGACGCGGAGGGAAGTATCGCACACGAAAATGCGCCAGGACAGAGACGTGTTCTACGTTGTCCCTTCTCGTCATGCAGTTTGTGCCTCTGCTGCTTCTGCTGTTAGGAATCGCTCCTTGAAAGGCGAGCGAGAGCGTCCTTCCGGGTGCATTGCACTGAGTCGAGTGCTCGCTCGGGACTTTGCTCTCGGGGCCAAGGCAAGAGGGCGTGCTTGCCCGCAGAACTGAGAACACGCTGTTGGGCAGAGCTGCAACTGACCGCTGGAGTTCAGCTCTCGCCGGACGGCAGAAGGCGAAGAACGAAGCCGCTTGCGAGCGGCGCAGTGCAGCGAAGAGCTCTCCGAATTCGCCGCTAGCTCCACGGTCCTTCTCAGCTGCGAGTAGCAGCGCTCGCAGTACACAGGGCTTCGCAAGGCCCGAAGACCCGGAGGGAAGTTTCGCACACGAAAATGCGCCAGGACAGAGACGTGTTCTACGTTGTCCCTTCTCGTCATGCAGTTTGTGCCTCTGCTGCTTCTGCTGTTAGGAATCGCTCCTTGAAAGGCGAGCGAGAGCGTCCTTCCGGGTGCATTGCACTGAGTCGAGTGCTCGCTCGGGGCTTTGCTCTCGGGGCCAAGGCAAGAGGGCGTGCTTGCCCGCAGAACTGAGAACACGCTGTTGGGCAGAGCTGCAACTGACCGCTGGAGTTCAGCTCTCGCCGGACGGCAGAAGGCGAAGAACGAAGCCGCTTGCGAGCGGCGCAGTGCAGCGAAGAGCTCTCCGAATTCGCCGCTAGCTCCACGGTCCTTCCCAGCTGCGAGTAGCAGCGCTCGCAGTACACAGGGCTTCGCAAGGCCCGAAGACCCGGAGGGAAATATCGCACACGAAAATGCGCCAGGACAGAGACGTGTTCTACGTTGTCCCTTCTCGTCATGCAGTTTGTGCCTCTGCTGCTTCTGCTGTTAGGAATCGCTCCTTGAAAGGCGAGCGAGAGCGTCCTTCCGGGTGCATTGCACTGAGTCGAGTGCTCGCTCGGGACTTTGCTCTCGGGGCCAAGGCAAGAGGGCGTGCTTGCCCGCAGAACTGAGAACACGCTGTTGGGCAGAGCTGCAACTGACCGCTGGAGTTCAGCTCTCGCCGGACGGCAGAAGGCGAAGAACGAAGCCGCTTGCGAGCGGCGCAGTGCAGCGAAGAGCTCTCCGAATTCGCCGCTAGCTCCACGGTCCTTCTCAGCTGCGAGTAGCAGCGCTCGCAGTACACAGAGCTTCGCAAGGCCCGAAGACCCGGAGGGAAGTATCGCACACGAAAATGTGCCAGGACAGAGACGTGTTCTACGTTGTCCCTTCTCGTCATGCAGTTTGTGCCTCTGCTGCTTCTGCTGTTAGGAATCGCTCCTTGAAAAACGAGCGAGAGCGTCCTTCTGGGTGCATTGCACTGAGTCGAGTGCTCGCTCGGGACTTTGCACTCGGGGCCAAGGCAAGAGGGCGTGCTTGCCCGCAGAACTGAGAACACGCTGTTGGGCAGAGCTGCAACTGACCGCTGGAGTTCAGCTCTCGCCGGACGGCAGAAGGCGAAGAACGAAGCCGCTTGCGAGCGGCGCAGTGCAGCGAAGAGCTCTCCGAATTCGCCGCTAGCTCCACGGTCCTTCTCAGCTGCGAGTAGCAGCGCTCGCAGTACACAGAGCTTCGCAAGGCCCGAAGACCCGGAGGGAAGTATCGCACACGAAAATGTGCCAGGACAGAGACGTGTTCTACGTTGTCCCTTCTCGTCATGCAGTTTGTGCCTCTGCTGCTTCTGCTGTTAGGAATCGCTCCTTGAAAGGCGAGCGAGAGCGTCCTTCCGGGTGCATTGCACTGAGTCGAGTGCTCGCTCGGGGCTTTGCTCTCGGGGCCAAGGCAAGAGGGCGTGCTTGCCCGCAGAACTGAGAACACGCTGTTGGGCAGAGCTGCAACTGACCGCTGGAGTTCAGCTCTCGCCGGACGGCAGAAGGCGAAGAACGAAGCCGCTTGCGAGCGGCGCAGTGCAGCGAAGAGCTCTCCGAATTCGCCGCTAGCTCCACGGTCCTTCTCAGCTGCGAGTAGCAGCGCTCGCAGTACACAGAGCTTCGCAAGGCCCGAAGACCCGGAGGGAAGTATCGCACACGAAAATGTGCCAGGACAGAGACGTGTTCTACGTTGTCCCTTCTCGTCATGCAGTTTGTGCCTCTGCTGCTTCTGCTGTTAGGAATCGCTCCTTGAAAGGCGAGCGAGAGCGTCCTTCCGGGTGCATTGCACTGAGTCGAGTGCTCGCTCGGGGCTTTGCTCTCGGGGCCAAGGCAAGAGGGCGTGCTTGCCCGCAGAACTGAGAACACGCTGTTGGGCAGAGCTGCAACTGACCGCTGGAGTTCAGCTCTCGCCGGACGGCAGAAGGCGAAGAACGAAGCCGCTTGCGAGCGGCGCAGTGCAGCGAAGAGCTCTCCGAATTCGCCGCTAGCTCCACGGTCCTTCTCAGCTGCGAGTAGCAGCGCTCGCAGTACACAGGGCTTCGCAAGGCCCGAAGACCCGGAGGGAAGTTTCGCACACGAAAATGTGCCAGGACAGAGACGTGTTCTACGTTGTCCCTTCTCGTCATGCAGTTTGTGCCTCTGCTGCTTCTGCTGTTAGGAATCGCTCCTTGAAAGGCGAGCGAGAGCGTCCTTCCGGGTGCATTGCACTGAGTCGAGTGCTCGCTCGGGGCTTTGCTCTCGGGGCCAAGGCAAGAGGGCGTGCTTGCCCGCAGAACTGAGAACACGCTGTTGGGCAGAGCTGCAACTGACCGCTGGAGTTCAGCTCTCGCCGGACGGCAGAAGGCGAAGAACGAAGCCGCTTGCGAGCGGCGCAGTGCAGCGAAGAGCTCTCCGAATTCGCCGCTAGCTCCACGGTCCTTCTCAGCTGCGAGTAGCAGCGCTCGCAGTACACAGGGCTTCGCAAGGCCCGAAGACCCGGAGGGAAGTATCGCACACGAAAATGTGCCAGGACAGAGACGTGTTCTACGTTGTCCCTTCTCGTCATGCAGTTTGTGCCTCTGCTGCTTCTGCTGTTAGGAATCGCTCCTTGAAAGGCGAGCGAGAGCGTCCTTCCGGGTGCATTGCACTGAGTCGAGTGCTCGCTCGGGGCTTTGCTCTCGGGGCCAAGGCAAGAGGGCGTGCTTGCCCGCAGAACTGAGAACACGCTGTTGGGCAGAGCTGCAACTGACCGCTGGAGTTCAGCTCTCGCCGGACGGCAGAAGGCGAAGAACGAAGCCGCTTGCGAGCGGCGCAGTGCAGCGAAGAGCTCTCCGAATTCGCCGCTAGCTCCACGGTCCTTCTCAGCTGCGAGTAGCAGCGCTCGCAGTACACAGGGCTTCGCAAGGCCCGAAGACCCGGAGGGAAGTATCGCACACGAAAATGTGCCAGGACAGAGACGTGTTCTACGTTGTCCCTTCTCGTCATGCAGTTTGTGCCTCTGCTGCTTCTGCTGTTAGGAATCGCTCCTTGAAAGGCGAGCGAGAGCGTCCTTCCGGGTGCATTGCACTGAGTCGAGTGCTCGCTCGGGGCTTTGCTCTCGGGGCCAAGGCAAGAGGGCGTGCTTGCCCGCAGAACTGAGAACACGCTGTTGGGCAGAGCTGCAACTGACCGCTGGAGTTCAGCTCTCGCCGGACGGCAGAAGGCGAAGAACGAAGCCGCTTGCGAGCGGCGCAGTGCAGCGAAGAGCTCTCCGAATTCGCCGCTAGCTCCACGGTCCTTCTCAGCTGCGAGTAGCAGCGCTCGCAGTACACAGGGCTTCGCAAGGCCCGAAGACCCGGAGGGAAGTATCGCACACGAAAATATGCCAGGACAGAGACGTGTTCTACGTTGTCCCTTCTCGTCATGCAGTTTGTGCCTCTGCTGCTTCTGCTGTTAGGAATCGCTCCTTGAAAGACGAGCGAGAGCGTCCTTCCGGGTGCATTGCACTGAGTCGAATGCTCGCTCGGGACTTTGCTCTCGGGGCCAAGGCAAGAGGGCGTGCTTGCCCGCAGAACTGAGAACACGCTGTTGGGCAGAGCTGCAACTGACCGCTGGAGTTCAGCTCTCGCCGGACGGCAGAAGGCGAAGAACGAAGCCGCTTGCGAGCGGCGCAGTGCAGCGAAGAGCTCTCCGAATTCGCCGCTAGCTCCACGGTCCTTCTCAGCTGCGAGTAGCAGCGCTCGCAGTACACAGGGCTTCGCAAGGCCCGAAGACCCGGAGGGAAGTATCGCACACGAAAATGCGCCAGGACAGAGACGTGTTCTACGTTGTCCCTTCTCGTCATGCAGTTTGTGCCTCTGCTGCTTCTGCTGTTAGGAATCGCTCCTTGAAAGACGAGCGAGAGCGTCCTTCCGGGTGCATTGCACTGAGTCGAGTGCTCGCTCGGGACTTTGCACTCGGGGCCAAGGCAAGAGGGCGTGCTTGCCCGCAGAACTGAGAACACGCTGTTGGGCAGAGCTGCAACTGACCGCTGGAGTTCAGCTCTCGCCGGACGGCAGAAGGCGAAGAACGAAGCCGCTTGCGAGCGGCGCAGTGCAGCGAAGAGCTCTCCGAATTCGCCGCTAGCTCCACGGTCCTTCTCAGCTGCGAGTAGCAGCGCTCGCAGTACACAGAGCTTCGCAAGGCCCGAAGACCCGGAGGGAAGTATCGCACACGAAAATGCGCCAGGACAGAGACGTGTTCTACGTTGTCCCTTCTCGTCATGCAGTTTGTGCCTCTGCTGCTTCTGCTGTTAGGAATCGCTCCTTGAAAGGCGAGCGAGAGCGTCCTTCCGGGTGCATTGCACTGAGTCGAGTGCTCGCTCGGGGCTTTGCTCTCGGGGCCAAGGCAAGAGGGCGTGCTTGCCCGCAGAACTGAGAACACGCTGTTGGGCAGAGCTGCAACTGACCGCTGGAGTTCAGCTCTCGCCGGACGGCAGAAGGCGAAGAACGAAGCCGCTTGCGAGCGGCGCAGTGCAGCGAAGAGCTCTCCGAATTCGCCGCTAGCTCCACGGTCCTTCTCAGCTGCGAGTAGCAGCGCTCGCAGTACACAGGGCTTCGCAAGGCCCGAAGACCCGGAGGGAAGTTTCGCACACGAAAATGCGCCAGGACAGAGACGTGTTCTACGTTGTCCCTTCTCGTCATGCAGTTTGTGCCTCTGCTGCTTCTGCTGTTAGGAATCGCTCCTTGAAAGGCGAGCGAGAGCGTCCTTCCGGGTGCATTGCACTGAGTCGAGTGCTCGCTCGGGGCTTTGCTCTCGGGGCCAAGGCAAGAGGGCGTGCTTGCCCGCAGAACTGAGAACACGCTGTTGGGCAGAGCTGCAACTGACCGCTGGAGTTCAGCTCTCGCCGGACGGCAGAAGGCGAAGAACGAAGCCGCTTGCGAGCGGCGCAGTGCAGCGAAGAGCTCTCCGAATTCGCCGCTAGCTCCACGGTCCTTCTCAGCTGCGAGTAGCAGCGCTCGCAGTACACAGGGCTTCGCAAGGCCCGAAGACCCGGAGGGAAGTATCGCACACGAAAATGCGCCAGGACAGAGACGTGTTCTACGTTGTCCCTTCTCGTCATGCAGTTTGTGCCTCTGCTGCTTCTGCTGTTAGGAATCGCTCCTTGAAAGGCGAGCGAGAGCGTCCTTCCGGGTGCATTGCACTGAGTCGAGTGCTCGCTCGGGGCTTTGCTCTCGGGGCCAAGGCAAGAGGGCGTGCTTGCCCGCAGAACTGAGAACACGCTGTTGGGCAGAGCTGCAACTGACCGCTGGAGTTCAGCTCTCGCCGGACGGCAGAAGGCGAAGAACGAAGCCGCTTGCGAGCGGCGCAGTGCAGCGAAGAGCTCTCCGAATTCGCCGCTAGCTCCACGGTCCTTCTCAGCTGCGAGTAGCAGCGCTCGCAGTACACAGAGCTTCGCAAGGCCCGAAGACCCGGAGGGAAGTATCGCACACGAAAATGCGCCAGGACAGAGACGTGTTCTACGTTGTCCCTTCTCGTCATGCAGTTTGTGCCTCTGCTGCTTCTGCTGTTAGGAATCGCTCCTTGAAAGGCGAGCGAGAGCGTCCTTCCGGGTGCATTGCACTGAGTCGAGTGCTCGCTCGGGGCTTTGCTCTCGGGGCCAAGGCAAGAGGGCGTGCTTGCCCGCAGAACTGAGAACACGCTGTTGGGCAGAGCTGCAACTGACCGCTGGAGTTCAGCTCTCGCCGGACGGCAGAAGGCGAAGAACGAAGCCGCTTGCGAGCGGCGCAGTGCAGCGAAGAGCTCTCCGAATTCGCCGCTAGCTCCACGGTCCTTCTCAGCTGCGAGTAGCAGCGCTCGCAGTACACAGGGCTTCGCAAGGCCCGAAGACCCGGAGGGAAGTTTCGCACACGAAAATGTGCCAGGACAGAGACGTGTTCTACGTTGTCCCTTCTCGTCATGCAGTTTGTGCCTCTGCTGCTTCTGCTGTTAGGAATCGCTCCTTGAAAGGCGAGCGAGAGCGTCCTTCCGGGTGCATTGCACTGAGTCGAGTGCTCGCTCGGGGCTTTGCTCTCGGGGCCAAGGCAAGAGGGCGTGCTTGCCCGCAGAACTGAGAACACGCTGTTGGGCAGAGCTGCAACTGACCGCTGGAGTTCAGCTCTCGCCGGACGGCAGAAGGCGAAGAACGAAGCCACTTGCGAGCGGCGCAGTGCAGCGAAGAGCTCTCCGAATTCGCCGCTAGCTCCACGGTCCTTCTCAGCTGCGAGTAGCAGCGCTCGCAGTACACAGGGCTTCGCAAGGCCCGAAGACCCGGAGGGAAGTATCGCACACGAAAATGTGCCAGGACAGAGACGTGTTCTACGTTGTCCCTTCTCGTCATGCAGTTTGTGCCTCTGCTGCTTCTGCTGTTAGGAATCGCTCCTTGAAAGGCGAGCGAGAGCGTCCTTCCGGGTGCATTGCACTGAGTCGAGTGCTCGCTCGGGGCTTTGCTCTCGGGGCCAAGGCAAGAGGGCGTGCTTGCCCGCAGAACTGAGAACACGCTGTTGGGCAGAGCTGCAACTGACCGCTGGAGTTCAGCTCTCGCCGGACTGCAGAAGGCGAAGAACGAAGCCGCTTGCGAGCGGCGCAGTGCAAGGAAGAGCTCTCCGAATTCGCCGCTAGCTCCACGGTCCTTCTCAGCTGCGAGTAGCAGCGCTCGCAGTACACAGGGCTTCGCAAGGCCCGAAGACCCGGAGGGAAGTTTCGCACACGAAAATGTGCCAGGACAGAGACGTGTTCTACGTTGTCCCTTCTCGTCATGCAGTTTGTGCCTCTGCTGCTTCTGCTGTTAGGAATCGCTCCTTGAAAGGCGAGCGAGAGCGTCCTTCCGGGTGCATTGCACTGAGTCGAGTGCTCGCTCGGGACTTTGCACTCGGGGCCAAGGCAAGAGGGCGTGCTTGCCCGCAGAACTGAGAACACGCTGTTGGGCAGAGCTGCAACTGACCGCTGGAGTTCAGCTCTCGCCGGACGGCAGAAGGCGAAGAACGAAGCCGCTTGCGAGCGGCGCAGTGCAGCGAAGAGCTCTCCGAATTCGCCGCTAGCTCCACGGTCCTTCTCAGCTGCGAGTAGCAGCGCTCGCAGTACACAGAGCTTCGCAAGGCCCGAAGACCCGGAGGGAAGTATCGCACACGAAAATGTGCCAGGACAGAGACGTGTTCTACGTTGTCCCTTCTCGTCATGCAGTTTGTGCCTCTGCTGCTTCTGCTGTTAGGAATCGCTCCTTGAAAGACGAGCGAGAGCGTCCTTCTGGGTGCATTGCACTGAGTCGAGTGCTCGCTCGGGACTTTGCACTCGGGGCCAAGGCAAGAGGGCGTGCTTGCCCGCAGAACTGAGAACACGCTGTTGGGCAGAGCTGCAACTGACCGCTGGAGTTCAGCTCTCGCCGGACGGCAGAAGGCGAAGAACGAAGCCTCTTGCGAGCGGCGCAGTGCAGCGAAGAGCTCTCCGAATTCGCCGCTAGCTCCACGGTCCTTCTCAGCTGCGAGTAGCAGCGCTCGCAGTACACAGGGCTTCGCAAGGCCCGAAGACCCGGAGGGAAGTTTCGCACACGAAAATGTGCCAGGACAGAGACGTGTTCTACGTTGTCCCTTCTCGTCATGCAGTTTGTGCCTCTGCTGCTTCTGCTGTAGGTAATCGCTCCTTGAAAGACGAGCGAGAGCGTCCTTCCGGGTGCATTGCACTGAGTCGAGTGCTCGCTCGGGACTTTGCTCTCGGGGCCAAGGCAAGAGGGCGTGCTTGCCCGCAGAACTGAGAACACGCTGTTGGGCAGAGCTGCAACTGACCGCTGGAGTTCAGCTCTCGCCGGACGGCAGAAGGCGAAGAACGAAGCCGCTTGCGAGCGGCGCAGTGCAGCGAAGAGCTCTCCGAATTCGCCGCTAGCTCCACGGTCCTTCTCAGCTGCGAGTAGCAGCGCTCGCAGTACACAGAGCTTCGCAAGGCCCGAAGACCCGGAGGGAAGTATCGCACACGAAAATGCGCCAGGACAGAGACGTGTTCTACGTTGTCCCTTCTTGTCATGCAGTTTGTGCCTCTGCTGCTTCTGCTGTAGGTAATCGCTCCTTGAAAGACGAGCGAGAGCGTCCTTCCGGGTGCATTGCACTGAGTCGAGTGCTCGCTCGGGACTTTGCACTCGGGGCCAAGGCAAGAGGGCGTGCTTGCCCGCAGAACTGAGAACACGCTGTTGGGCAGAGCTGCAACTGACCGCTGGAGTTCAGCTCTCGCCGGACGGCAGAAGGCGAAGAACGAAGCCGCTTGCGAGCGGCGCAGTGCAGCGAAGAGCTCTCCGAATTCGCCGCTAGCTCCACGGTCCTTCTCAGCTGCGAGTAGCAGCGCTCGCAGTACACAGAGCTTCGCAAGGCCCGAAGACCCGGAGGGAAGTATCGCACACGAAAATGCGCCAGGACAGAGACGTGTTCTACGTTGTCCCTTCTCGTCATGCAGTTTGTGCCTCTGCTGCTTCTGCTGTTAGGAATCGCTCCTTGAAAGACGAGCGAGAGCGTCCTTCCGGGTGCATTGCACTGAGTCGAGTGCTCGCTCGGGACTTTGCTCTCGGGGCCAAGGCAAGAGGGCGTGCTTGCCCGCAGAACTGAGAACACGCTGTTGGGCAGAGCTGCAACTGACCGCTGGAGTTCAGCTCTCGCCGGACGGCAGAAGGCGAAGAACGAAGCCGCTTGCGAGCGGCGCAGTGCAGCGAAGAGCTCTCCGAATTCGCCGCTAGCTCCACGGTCCTTCTCAGCTGCGAGTAGCAGCGCTCGCAGTACACAGAGCTTCGCAAGGCCCGAAGACCCGGAGGGAAGTATCGCACACGAAAATGCGCCAGGACAGAGACGTGTTCTACGTTGTCCCTTCTCGTCATGCAATTTGTGCCTCTGCTGCTTCTGCTGTTAGGAATCGCTCCTTGAAAGGCGAGCGAGAGCGTCCTTCCGGGTGCATTGCACTGAGTCGAGTGCTCGCTCGGGGCTTTGCTCTCGGGGCCAAGGCAAGAGGGCGTGCTTGCCCGCAGAACTGAGAACACGCTGTTGGGCAGAGCTGCAACTGACCGCTGGAGTTCAGCTCTCGCCGGACGGCAGAAGGCGAAGAACGAAGCCGCTTGCGAGCGGCGCAGTGCAGCGAAGAGCTCTCCGAATTCGCCGCTAGCTCCACGGTCCTTCTCAGCTGCGAGTAGCAGCGCTCGCAGTACACAGAGCTTCGCAAGGCCCGAAGACCCGGAGGGAAGTATCGCACACGAAAATGTGCCAGGACAGAGACGTGTTCTACGTTGTCCCTTCTCGTCATGCAGTTTGTGCCTCTGCTGCTTCTGCTGTTAGGAATCGCTCCTTGAAAGGCGAGCGAGAGCGTCCTTCCGGGTGCATTGCACTGAGTCGAGTGCTCGCTCGGGGCTTTGCTCTCGGGGCCAAGGCAAGAGGGCGTGCTTGCCCGCAGAACTGAGAACACGCTGTTGGGCAGAGCTGCAACTGACCGCTGGAGTTCAGCTCTCGCCGGACGGCAGAAGGCGAAGAACGAAGCCGCTTGCGAGCGGCGCAGTGCAGCGAAGAGCTCTCCGAATTCGCCGCTAGCTCCACGGTCCTTCTCAGCTGCGAGTAGCAGCGCTCGCAGTACACAGAGCTTCGCAAGGCCCGAAGACCCGGAGGGAAGTTTCGCACACGAAAATGTGCCAGGACAGAGACGTGTTCTACGTTGTCCCTTCTCGTCATGCAGTTTGTGCCTCTGCTGCTTCTGCTGTTAGGAATCGCTCCTTGAAAGGCGAGCGAGAGCGTCCTTCCGGGTGCATTGCACTGAGTCGAGTGCTCGCTCGGGGCTTTGCTCTCGGGGCCAAGGCAAGAGGGCGTGCTTGCCCGCAGAACTGAGAACACGCTGTTGGGCAGAGCTGCAACTGACCGCTGGAGTTCAGCTCTCGCCGGACGGCAGAAGGCGAAGAACGAAGCCGCTTGCGAGCGGCGCAGTGCAAGGAAGAGCTCTCCGAATTCGCCGCTAGCTCCACGGTCCTTCTCAGCTGCGAGTAGCAGCGCTCGCAGTACACAGGGCTTCGCAAGGCCCGAAGACCCGGAGGGAAGTTTCGCACACGAAAATGTGCCAGGACAGAGACGTGTTCTACGTTGTCCCTTCTCGTCATGCAGTTTGTGCCTCTGCTGCTTCTGCTGTTAGGAATCGCTCCTTGAAAGGCGAGCGAGAGCGTCCTTCCGGGTGCATTGCACTGAGTCGAGTGCTCGCTCGGGACTTTGCTCTCGGGGCCAAGGCAAGAGGGCGTGCTTGCCCGCAGAACTGAGAACACGCTGTTGGGCAGAGCTGCAACTGACCGCTGGAGTTCAGCTCTCGCCGGACGGCAGAAGGCGAAGAACGAAGCCGCTTGCGAGCGGCGCAGTGCAGCGAAGAGCTCTCCGAATTCGCCGCTAGCTCCACGGTCCTTCTCAGCTGCGAGTAGCAGCGCTCGCAGTACACAGGGCTTCGCAAGGCCCGAAGACCCGGAGGGAAGTATCGCACACGAAAATGTGCCAGGACAGAGACGTGTTCTACGTTGTCCCTTCTCGTCATGCAGTTTGTGCCTCTGCTGCTTCTGCTGTTAGGAATCGCTCCTTGAAAGACGAGCGAGAGCGTCCTTCCGGGTGCATTGCACTAAGTCGAATGCTCGCTCGGGACTTTGCTCTCGGGGCCAAGGCAAGAGGGCGTGCTTGCCCGCAGAACTGAGAACACGCTGTTGGGCAGAGCTGCAACTGACCGCTGGAGTTCAGCTCTCGCCGGACGGCAGAAGGCGAAGAACGAAGCCGCTTGCGAGCGGCGCAGTGCAGCGAAGAGCTCTCCGAATTCGCCGCTAGCTCCACGGTCCTTCTCAGCTGCGAGTAGCAGCGCTCGCAGTACACAGGGCTTCGCAAGGCCCGAAGACCCGGAGGGAAGTATCGCACACGAAAATGTGCCAGGACAGAGACGTGTTCTACGTTGTCCCTTCTCGTCATGCAGTTTGTGCCTCTGCTGCTTCTGCTGTTAGGAATCGCTCCTTGAAAGACGAGCGAGAGCGTCCTTCCGGGTGCATTGCACTGAGTCGAGTGCTCGCTCGGGGCTTTGCTCTCGGGGCCAAGGCAAGAGGGCGTGCTTGCCCGCAGAACTGAGAACACGCTGTTGGGCAGAGCTGCAACTGACCGCTGGAGTTCAGCTCTCGCCGGACGGCAGAAGGCGAAGAACGAAGCCGCTTGCGAGCGGCGCAGTGCAGCGAAGAGCTCTCCGAATTCGCCGCTAGCTCCACGGTCCTTCTCAGCTGCGAGTAGCAGCGCTCGCAGTACACAGGGCTTCGCAAGGCCCGAAGACTCGGAGGGAAGTTTCGCACACGAAAATGCGCCAGGACAGAGACGTGTTCTACGTTGTCCCTTCTCGTCATGCAGTTTGTGCCTCTGCTGCTTCTGCTGTTAGGAATCGCTCCTTGAAAGGCGAGCGAGAGCGTCCTTCCGGGTGCATTGCACTGAGTCGAGTGCTCGCTCGGGGCTTTGCTCTCGGGGCCAAGGCAAGAGGGCGTGCTTGCCCGCAGAACTGAGAACACGCTGTTGGGCAGAGCTGCAACTGACCGCTGGAGTTCAGCTCTCGCCGGACGGCAGAAGGCGAAGAACGAAGCCGCTTGCGAGCGGCGCAGTGCAGCGAAGAGCTCTCCGAATTCGCCGCTAGCTCCACGGTCCTTCTCAGCTGCGAGTAGCAGCGCTCGCAGTACACAGGGCTTCGCAAGGCCCGAAGACCCGGAGGGAAGTTTCGCACACGAAAATGCGCCAGGACAGAGACGTGTTCTACGTTGTCCCTTCTCGTCATGCAGTTTGTGCCTCTGCTGCTTCTGCTGTTAGGAATCGCTCCTTGAAAGGCGAGCGAGAGCGTCCTTCCGGGTGCATTGCACTGAGTCGAGTGCTCGCTCGGGGCTTTGCTCTCGGGGCCAAGGCAAGAGGGCGTGCTTGCCCGCAGAACTGAGAACACGCTGTTGGGCAGAGCTGCAACTGACCGCTGGAGTTCAGCTCTCGCCGGACGGCAGAAGGCGAAGAACGAAGCCGCTTGCGAGCGGCGCAGTGCAGCGAAGAGCTCTCCGAATTCGCCGCTAGCTCCACGGTCCTTCTCAGCTGCGAGTAGCAGCGCTCGCAGTACACAGAGCTTCGCAAGGCCCGAAGACCCGGAGGGAAGTTTCGCACACGAAAATGCGCCAGGACAGAGACGTGTTCTACGTTGTCCCTTCTCGTCATGCAGTTTGTGCCTCTGCTGCTTCTGCTGTTAGGAATCGCTCCTTGAAAGGCGAGCGAGAGCGTCCTTCCGGGTGCATTGCACTGAGTCGAGTGCTCGCTCGGGACTTTGCTCTCGGGGCCAAGGCAAGAGGGCGTGCTTGCCCGCAGAACTGAGAACACGCTGTTGGGCAGAGCTGCAACTGACCGCTGGAGTTCAGCTCTCGCCGGACGGCAGAAGGCGAAGAACGAAGCCGCTTGCGAGCGGCGCAGTGCAGCGAAGAGCTCTCCGAATTCGCCGCTAGCTCCACGGTCCTTCTCAGCTGCGAGTAGCAGCGCTCGCAGTACACAGAGCTTCGCAAGGCCCGAAGACCCGGAGGGAAGTATCGCACACGAAAATGTGCCAGGACAGAGACGTGTTCTACGTTGTCCCTTCTCGTCATGCAGTTTGTGCCTCTGCTGCTTCTGCTGTTAGGAATCGCTCCTTGAAAAACGAGCGAGAGCGTCCTTCTGGGTGCATTGCACTGAGTCGAGTGCTCGCTCGGGACTTTGCACTCGGGGCCAAGGCAAGAGGGCGTGCTTGCCCGCAGAACTGAGAACACGCTGTTGGGCAGAGCTGCAACTGACCGCTGGAGTTCAGCTCTCGCCGGACGGCAGAAGGCGAAGAACGAAGCCGCTTGCGAGCGGCGCAGTGCAGCGAAGAGCTCTCCGAATTCGCCGCTAGCTCCACGGTCCTTCTCAGCTGCGAGTAGCAGCGCTCGCAGTACACAGGGCTTCGCAAGGCCCGAAGACCCGGAGGGAAGTTTCGCACACGAAAATGTGCCAGGACAGAGACGTGTTCTACGTTGTCCCTTCTCGTCATGCAGTTTGTGCCTCTGCTGCTTCTGCTGTAGGTAATCGCTCCTTGAAAGACGAGCGAGAGCGTCCTTCCGGGTGCATTGCACTGAGTCGAGTGCTCGCTCGGGACTTTGCTCTCGGGGCCAAGGCAAGAGGGCGTGCTTGCCCGCAGAACTGAGAACACGCTGTTGGGCAGAGCTGCAACTGACCGCTGGAGTTCAGCTCTCGCCGGACGGCAGAAGGCGAAGAACGAAGCCGCTTGCGAGCGGCGCAGTGCAGCGAAGAGCTCTCCGAATTCGCCGCTAGCTCCACGGTCCTTCTCAGCTGCGAGTAGCAGCGCTCGCAGTACTCAGAGCTTCGCAAGGCCCGAAGACCCGGAGGGAAGTATCGCACACGAAAATGCGCCAGGACAGAGACGTGTTCTACGTTGTCCCTTCTCGTCATGCAGTTTGTGCCTCTGCTGCTTCTGCTGTTAGGAATCGCTCCTTGAAAGACGAGCGAGAGCGTCCTTCCGGGTGCATTGCACTGAGTCGAGTGCTCGCTCGGGACTTTGCTCTCGGGGCCAAGGCAAGAGGGCGTGCTTGCCCGCAGAACTGAGAACACGCTGTTGGGCAGAGCTGCAACTGACCGCTGGAGTTCAGCTCTCGCCGGACGGCAGAAGGCGAAGAACGAAGCCGCTTGCGAGCGGCGCAGTGCAGCGAAGAGCTCTCCGAATTCGCCGCTAGCTCCACGGTCCTTCTCAGCTGCGAGTAGCAGCGCTCGCAGTACACAGAGCTTCGCAAGGCCCGAAGACCCGGAGGGAAGTATCGCACACGAAAATGTGCCAGGACAGAGACGTGTTCTACGTTGTCCCTTCTCGTCATGCAGTTTGTGCCTCTGCTGCTTCTGCTGTTAGGAATCGCTCCTTGAAAGGCGAGCGAGAGCGTCCTTCCGGGTGCATTGCACTGAGTCGAGTGCTCGCTCGGGGCTTTGCTCTCGGGGCCAAGGCAAGAGGGCGTGCTTGCCCGCAGAACTGAGAACACGCTGTTGGGCAGAGCTGCAACTGACCGCTGGAGTTCAGCTCTCGCCGGACGGCAGAAGGCGAAGAACGAAGCCGCTTGCGAGCGGCGCAGTGCAGCGAAGAGCTCTCCGAATTCGCCGCTAGCTCCACGGTCCTTCTCAGCTGCGAGTAGCAGCGCTCGCAGTACACAGAGCTTCGCAAGGCCCGAAGACCCGGAGGGAAGTATCGCACACGAAAATGTGCCAGGACAGAGACGTGTTCTACGTTGTCCCTTCTCGTCATGCAGTTTGTGCCTCTGCTGCTTCTGCTGTTAGGAATCGCTCCTTGAAAGGCGAGCGAGAGCGTCCTTCCGGGTGCATTGCACTGAGTCGAGTGCTCGCTCGGGGCTTTGCTCTCGGGGCCAAGGCAAGAGGGCGTGCTTGCCCGCAGAACTGAGAACACGCTGTTGGGCAGAGCTGCAACTGACCGCTGGAGTTCAGCTCTCGCCGGACGGCAGAAGGCGAAGAACGAAGCCGCTTGCGAGCGGCGCAGTGCAGCGAAGAGCTCTCCGAATTCGCCGCTAGCTCCACGGTCCTTCTCAGCTGCGAGTAGCAGCGCTCGCAGTACACAGGGCTTCGCAAGGCCCGAAGACCCGGAGGGAAGTTTCGCACACGAAAATGTGCCAGGACAGAGACGTGTTCTACGTTGTCCCTTCTCGTCATGCAGTTTGTGCCTCTGCTGCTTCTGCTGTTAGGAATCGCTCCTTGAAAGGCGAGCGAGAGCGTCCTTCCGGGTGCATTGCACTGAGTCGAGTGCTCGCTCGGGGCTTTGCTCTCGGGGCCAAGGCAAGAGGGCGTGCTTGCCCGCAGAACTGAGAACACGCTGTTGGGCAGAGCTGCAACTGACCGCTGGAGTTCAGCTCTCGCCGGACGGCAGAAGGCGAAGAACGAAGCCGCTTGCGAGCGGCGCAGTGCAGCGAAGAGCTCTCCGAATTCGCCGCTAGCTCCACGGTCCTTCTCAGCTGCGAGTAGCAGCGCTCGCAGTACACAGGGCTTCGCAAGGCCCGAAGACCCGGAGGGAAGTATCGCACACGAAAATGTGCCAGGACAGAGACGTGTTCTACGTTGTCCCTTCTCGTCATGCAGTTTGTGCCTCTGCTGCTTCTGCTGTTAGGAATCGCTCCTTGAAAGGCGAGCGAGAGCGTCCTTCCGGGTGCATTGCACTGAGTCGAGTGCTCGCTCGGGGCTTTGCTCTCGGGGCCAAGGCAAGAGGGCGTGCTTGCCCGCAGAACTGAGAACACGCTGTTGGGCAGAGCTGCAACTGACCGCTGGAGTTCAGCTCTCGCCGGACGGCAGAAGGCGAAGAACGAAGCCGCTTGCGAGCGGCGCAGTGCAGCGAAGAGCTCTCCGAATTCGCCGCTAGCTCCACGGTCCTTCTCAGCTGCGAGTAGCAGCGCTCGCAGTACACAGGGCTTCGCAAGGCCCGAAGACCCGGAGGGAAGTATCGCACACGAAAATGTGCCAGGACAGAGACGTGTTCTACGTTGTCCCTTCTCGTCATGCAGTTTGTGCCTCTGCTGCTTCTGCTGTTAGGAATCGCTCCTTGAAAGGCGAGCGAGAGCGTCCTTCCGGGTGCATTGCACTGAGTCGAGTGCTCGCTCGGGGCTTTGCTCTCGGGGCCAAGGCAAGAGGGCGTGCTTGCCCGCAGAACTGAGAACACGCTGTTGGGCAGAGCTGCAACTGACCGCTGGAGTTCAGCTCTCGCCGGACGGCAGAAGGCGAAGAACGAAGCCGCTTGCGAGCGGCGCAGTGCAGCGAAGAGCTCTCCGAATTCGCCGCTAGCTCCACGGTCCTTCTCAGCTGCGAGTAGCAGCGCTCGCAGTACACAGGGCTTCGCAAGGCCCGAAGACCCGGAGGGAAGTATCGCACACGAAAATATGCCAGGACAGAGACGTGTTCTACGTTGTCCCTTCTCGTCATGCAGTTTGTGCCTCTGCTGCTTCTGCTGTTAGGAATCGCTCCTTGAAAGACGAGCGAGAGCGTCCTTCCGGGTGCATTGCACTGAGTCGAATGCTCGCTCGGGACTTTGCTCTCGGGGCCAAGGCAAGAGGGCGTGCTTGCCCGCAGAACTGAGAACACGCTGTTGGGCAGAGCTGCAACTGACCGCTGGAGTTCAGCTCTCGCCGGACGGCAGAAGGCGAAGAACGAAGCCGCTTGCGAGCGGCGCAGTGCAGCGAAGAGCTCTCCGAATTCGCCGCTAGCTCCACGGTCCTTCTCAGCTGCGAGTAGCAGCGCTCGCAGTACACAGGGCTTCGCAAGGCCCGAAGACCCGGAGGGAAGTATCGCACACGAAAATGTGCCAGGACAGAGACGTGTTCTACGTTGTCCCTTCTCGTCATGCAGTTTGTGCCTCTGCTGCTTCTGCTGTTAGGAATCGCTCCTTGAAAGACGAGCGAGAGCGTCCTTCCGGGTGCATTGCACTGAGTCGAGTGCTCGCTCGGGGCTTTGCTCTCGGGGCCAAGGCAAGAGGGCGTGCTTGCCCGCAGAACTGAGAACACGCTGTTGGGCAGAGCTGCAACTGACCGCTGGAGTTCAGCTCTCGCCGGACGGCAGAAGGCGAAGAACGAAGCCGCTTGCGAGCGGCGCAGTGCAGCGAAGAGCTCTCCGAATTCGCCGCTAGCTCCACGGTCCTTCTCAGCTGCGAGTAGCAGCGCTCGCAGTACACAGGGCTTCGCAAGGCCCGAAGACTCGGAGGGAAGTTTCGCACACGAAAATGCGCCAGGACAGAGACGTGTTCTACGTTGTCCCTTCTCGTCATGCAGTTTGTGCCTCTGCTGCTTCTGCTGTTAGGAATCGCTCCTTGAAAGGCGAGCGAGAGCGTCCTTCCGGGTGCATTGCACTGAGTCGAGTGCTCGCTCGGGGCTTTGCTCTCGGGGCCAAGGCAAGAGGGCGTGCTTGCCCGCAGAACTGAGAACACGCTGTTGGGCAGAGCTGCAACTGACCGCTGGAGTTCAGCTCTCGCCGGACGGCAGAAGGCGAAGAACGAAGCCGCTTGCGAGCGGCGCAGTGCAGCGAAGAGCTCTCCGAATTCGCCGCTAGCTCCACGGTCCTTCTCAGCTGCGAGTAGCAGCGCTCGCAGTACACAGGGCTTCGCAAGGCCCGAAGACCCGGAGGGAAGTATCGCACACGAAAATGCGCCAGGACAGAGACGTGTTCTACGTTGTCCCTTCTCGTCATGCAGTTTGTGCCTCTGCTGCTTCTGCTGTTAGGAATCGCTCCTTGAAAGGCGAGCGAGAGCGTCCTTCCGGGTGCATTGCACTGAGTCGAGTGCTCGCTCGGGACTTTGCTCTCGGGGCCAAGGCAAGAGGGCGTGCTTGCCCGCAGAACTGAGAACACGCTGTTGGGCAGAGCTGCAACTGACCGCTGGAGTTCAGCTCTCGCCGGACGGCAGAAGGCGAAGAACGAAGCCGCTTGCGAGCGGCGCAGTGCAGCGAAGAGCTCTCCGAATTCGCCGCTAGCTCCACGGTCCTTCTCAGCTGCGAGTAGCAGCGCTCGCAGTACACAGAGCTTCGCAAGGCCCGAAGACCCGGAGGGAAGTATCGCACACGAAAATGCGCCAGGACAGAGACGTGTTCTACGTTGTCCCTTCTCGTCATGCAGTTTGTGCCTCTGCTGCTTCTGCTGTTAGGAATCGCTCCTTGAAAGACGAGCGAGAGCGTCCTTCCGGGTGCATTGCACTGAGTCGAGTGCTCGCTCGGGACTTTGCACTCGGGGCCAAGGCAAGAGGGCGTGCTTGCCCGCAGAACTGAGAACACGCTGTTGGGCAGAGCTGCAACTGACCGCTGGAGTTCAGCTCTCGCCGGACGGCAGAAGGCGAAGAACGAAGCCGCTTGCGAGCGGCGCAGTGCAGCGAAGAGCTCTCCGAATTCGCCGCTAGCTCCACGGTCCTTCTCAGCTGCGAGTAGCAGCGCTCGCAGTACACAGGGCTTCGCACCTCTAAATGTTTTACTACTGTGTTATGATTCTGTCTTCAGTTAATAGAACCCGATATACAACAAAGAGATGGGAGCACATGGAGATGCATTGGAGAGCCTACGCTGGAGGTAACACATTCATTTTTTACTCAAACAAATCCAAATTAGAAATGTTGAAAATTACCTGGGGCCATTTCAACAGCCAGCAAACTGACTAACACAACCAATCTTTGGCTTCTATTCAATCCTTTGCTTGTTTTACCTGGACCTTGAAGATCTGTCTGCAGCCTTCCTCTCTGCAAATATATCACACTCGTCCTATTGAGAACCCATGGCTCATCACAGCTGCTTCGCCACGCCTGCTTCCAGAAGAACTGGCAACTACAAGCTGGGAGCCAAGAGATACAACACTTCACTTGGAAAAGGGCCTTCCATGAATCCTAGAATCCCAGAATGGTTTGGACTGGAAGCGACCTTAGAGACAAATTATCTTCTTCCCACATCCTGACACGGGCAGGGACACTTTTCCACTAGTCCAGGTTGCTCCATGTCCGCTCCAGCCTGGCCCTGGACGCTTCCTGCCATGGGGCTCCTACACAGCCTCTTTGAGCAACATGTGCCTCAGCACCCACCCAAGGAAGAATTCCTTTCCAATATCCCATCTATCCCAGCCCTCTGGCAGTTTGAAGCTATTCCCCCTTGTCCTGCGAGTCCAGACCCTTTTCCAAAGTCCCTCCCCAGCTATCTTGGAGCCCCAGCAGGCACTGCAAAGGGCTCGAAGATCTCCCTGGAGCCTTCTGTTCTCCAGATTGGACACCCTCAGCTCTCCCAGACTGTCCTAGAGCAAAGAAGCTCCACCTTTCAAAGCACCTTAGACGCCTCCTACCGGCCAAACTCGATGGCAACGCTGGCCTTCCGGGCCCTACGGATATCGCTTCCGGTGTCGTTCGGGGTCACTCCCGGCTCTCTTCCCGCCCCCCATGGGGCCCTCAGGCGATGCCGCTCCTACGCCACTTCTGCCGCTGTCAGACCAACGGGGGGGCCGGGGGCCAGCCCAGACTCATCCACAATCCACACTGTCCTCGGCGGCTGCTGCGGGCTCACGGCGGCCCACACACCCGGAAGCAGAGCTCCGAACACAGAGGATCATAGCCCCACATTTGTGTTCGTCTCTGCACAAGGCAGGCCAGTCTTGCCATGCCCGGACTTTTCAGTTCAGCACGAGAATGAGAATACACCTGCGCCATGGGGGAGGAAACCTCTAAAGACTCCCTCATACGTGGTCGCTCAACTTAATGCCTAGGCACTTGCCATTCCTAAGGCTACACTAAAGCCTTTTTTACCTTGCGGGTAAGAAATGCCGTTGTTCTCGTGTGCAGCTAAAGGCGCAGCACAGGCAGGCCGGGACAAAAGCTGGGGCAGAGCCCTTCCTCACTCCTTCGCTGTGCTGTACTCCATGCAGCTAGAGCGAAGCGAGAAGGACGCGAGGAAGAAAAAGGCGTTCTTAAAGTAGCACCCTGGCAGCAGCCCTGAAAAGGCGCATAACACACGGCATCTCGCTGCCCTCCGTTCTACATACTCGCGGCTCCCTCTGCCGACTTGCAAAAGTTGCTACCAGAGCAGAGGCGGCCAGATTGAAGAGGCAGTGCCTAGGTTCACCTTCTCCTTACTGCACGTAAGCCACGTCCAGCTCCTCGCTGCACTCTGGATTTCCCTTCTCCGAGGCACTTACCGTGGTGCTGTGTGCAACTCGGCGCCTAGAAGTGACCGCCAATGCTTTCACAGCGGGCTGCAAGGGAACCAAGGAGCAGCACAAGCAGCAGTGCTTCAGCTTGCTCCTTCCGACTGCTAAGGGCACTTGGGAAGGCAAGCGAGAGTCAACCACCTTCCTCTCCTAGTAACGTGGTGCACACAAGCACGGGACTAGTGCCGCTTCGTTCACCGCCCTCGCCCAAGCGTGGAGCCGCTTTCACTTGCCGGCGGCCAGAAGCCGCTGCAAGGGCGCCACACAACCACAAGTGCGCCGGCAGCCAAGAGCTAGAGAACGCTGCTTCTGCCCAAGCCCGCCTAGGGCGTGCACCTTTGTTCTCAGAGCTCCGTGCAACAGTCTGCCTCTCTCGCAGTTCGAATGGAAAACGAAAGCTTTTCGCCTACGCCCGTCACAGAGATCCGTTGCCAGGACGAGAATGCCTTGTGGCCGGAGCTCGCCCCGGCCGCGAGGAAGCTGCTATTAGCACCGCGTTGCAGGGACACGTCTCGCTTCTTGACTACGTGCTCAGCGCTCTCCGAATTCGCCGCTAGCTCCACGGTCTTTCTCAGCTGCAAGTAGCAGCGCTCACAGTACATAGAGCTTCGCAAGGACCGAAGACCCGGAGGGAAGTATCGCACTCGAAAATGTGCCAGGATAGAGACGTTCTACACTGAGTAGAGACACAGACAGACAGAGAGTTCTACACTGCCCCTTCTCGTCGGCCATCTTGTGCTCTGCTGCCTCTGCTGTGACGAATAGGTCCTTGAAAGGCGAGCGACAGCGGCTCTCCAGGCACTGAAGAGAGTTCCCTAGGGACTTTTCGATGTAAAACTTTTTCCACCTCCAAAAATACATGGGTAAGTCCTAAAAGTTTTGGTTTTCTTAAGAATAGTTTCGCCCAAGTTTTGCTGTTCTAAACAACCATGGTTTCAGTCTTCACTTAACTGCTTGTTTCTGTCTTTTTGGCTAGTGGCAATCTAATTCTAAGGTAACTAGATGTGTTGGAAATCCATAAATTACATCTCAAGTTAGGTGGGAAAATTGGCTCGGAAGAAAATGGAATTGAGAATTTGGAAAGAATCCAGAGTGAGCTGATGTCACAATCCGAGATTCCCTTGGGTTCCAAATCCTTTCATTTGTGTTTTTGTGGGCTTTTTGAAGGCGGTGTACAGTTGAAGCCATGATTTAGCTGCGGTGAGACCTGCTCTGCTGTAAAAGCATTATTTTCTCAGTGAGCATGGACAACAGTTAGAGTGTCGTCTTTTAAGATTCCCTGCACTCCACTTATGGTGGCAAAAGCAGTGCCTTGACTGTAATCATAAAAGTGATTACAGCTTCATTGCTTTGACATCATGTAGGATGCTTCCTCCATCTGCTGTGGTCAGCATTAAGTAACAGATTTCTCAGTTTCTAGGAAGAGTCTAGCAAACAATCACCTTGCTCCTTCTCTTGCATTTATTCATCACTGCTATGCTGCTATACAGACAGGTAGTCTGTTTATGATTCAACAATTCAATGGGACATCAAGTAAATAACAAAGCAAAACTAACTACCGAAAGCACTATAAGGGCCAGAGATTAGCTTGGATCAAAACAGGTATTCTCCTAGCATTGTTTACAAACGAGTCAGCATGTGAAACAGAAGGCACAATGTAGTTTGTGCCTTGTTTTGGGCATGCCCGGAAGAAGGAAATTCTGATTTCACATACGGGAAAAGAAATGTTGACATTTGAATGAGATTGTTCATACTCCAGTAAAGGTTGCTTTGAAAGGTTGTGGAAGTCCTGTTAGGAAACATGGCTTTACAAGTCCTTTCCACCAGGAGACAACAGCTGCAGAACATCTGGGTGTGCCAGTGTTGAGAGCACCAGCAAAGATCAAAGTGGAGAAGTTGGTGAACAATGGCAGTGGCCTGGCGGAGGGCAAGTGGGGTGCTGGCTGTGGGACCAGGGGAGTCCTGACTGATTTAGGAGGCGTGTGATGGTCTGTGCCAGCAAGCGGAGTAGTGCTGTGGCCTTGGCACACTGCTAATACTGGAATTCAGTGGGGTCACTGGGCAGGCTGAGTGTGTGAGCTGCTGGAGGGACCCAGTTTGCCCACATGTAAACATCCAGTCTCACTCTTGCCAGCCACAGAAAGGAGCAGGATGTGGCTGCTGGCGATGCCTGTCACGTATATGTAGTGTATATGTGTGCTATCCCAGCCTGCTGGGAACACTTCTTCTTTGGGACTGCTTGGGCTGAGGGAGAGAAAGCAGTGGTAGTTTCTGAGGTTTCGAGTTTGCTCGAGTTTCTCAGGCTGTTTCTGGAGCCACCCCGAGTTCTCTTCCTTGAAGCATTTCAAGTCCTGCTAATTTTCAAAATTCAAACAGACACAGCCCTAAGCTAGTTGATCTGACTTCAGAGCTATTCTTACGCTGAGCTGTTGCATGATCTGATCTCCTGAGATGTCTTCCATCTCAGTTTATGACCTGGTTCTTGTGAAAAGTAGGATCTTTTAGCCTGGAGAAGAGAGGTTTCTGGAGAGACAGTATTGTGGCCTTTGAATATGTAAAGAGGGTATAAGACAAATGGAGAAAGACTTTTTAGGAAAGTTTGCAGAGACAGGATAAGGGGCCATGCTTTCAAACTGAGACTAGGTTTAGATTGGCTAAAAGGAAAAACTTTTCTACAATGAAGCTGGTGAGACACTCAAACGGGTGTTCCAGAGAAGTTGTGGATGCCCCATCATTGAGAGTGCTCCTTATCAGTTTGGCTAGTCTTGAGCAATTTGATCTACTGTAAGATCTACCTGGCAAGGAAGTTGGACTACATGATCTTTAATCACAGACTGTTGTATGATTCCGTGGAAGACAGAATGCAATAAAGTTCATATTTCAGATTTTGGCGCAGACATATTTATTTTTTCTCACTTTATGCATCATTGCAATGACAACTTGTTAGCTTCTGAAATGATTAGCTGAGATTGATTTCCTTCCTTAGTTTCATTTTCTCTGTTATTCCTTCACTCTTGGACTTTTTTTTTCACTAGATTCCCTCTTTCAGTAAACTGCCCTTAAGTATCACTTTGCTCCCCACCTGGCTTTTTTTTTTTTTTCAATGACACCTTTTCACTGGTTCGTTTTGGGCCTTTGCTGCTTGAAGTCCAGCAGCCTCCTTGTCTGAGCATTACGGAGCTTTCTTTACAGCTTCATCACTATGCAAAAAGCCATAAATTACTGTGTTCCATCTCACATACCATCAAGTATCACACTAATATTCCCTCTGCTGAATAGCTGGTTGGTTTACATAGACCAGCCAAATACCAGGAAATCCAGATGGCAGCAAGAATCTTGTAGACTACTCCCGCTGTTCATTTAAATTCTGGAGAAGTCAGGTGAGGTATCACATTCTCTTGAAAGAAGTGTCTATCATCTCGGACATTCTAGAATGGGCTATTAATATTGTCATGAGTTTCTGGCTAGACTTTTTAGTATGCAAATTCAAATTCAAATGATCTGAAATGATAGAACTTCAAGAAATTTTTTTTCCCAGAATCGAAGTATGATGGAGTTCCATAGGGAGAATCTTAATCTTAGTTATTCTATTCCATCTCACATCATGGCTGGGGGCAGGGAGAAGGGAGTATCTTTGGGGGACAATGGGTTCCGGTGTAGTCAGTAAGCTGGGCAGAGGAGCCATCAGGTATTTTCTGTTGTTGGGCGGGGGGGGGGGGGATTCGTGTGAACTCTTCCTTTCTTGTACCCTGCCACTAGTATTGTTGCTAAAATTGTTTGTTTTCTCATCCAAGTGACAAAATCAGCACACTTAATGAGGGATGAAGAGGGAGCAGCGACCTCAGAACAGGAGGAAGAAGAAGCAGAGCCTGCTGTCCTCCAGAAGAAAAAAACACTACCAGCCAACTTTGCATCATCTGTGAACTTCCTGGGCGTGTACTCTATCCCCTTGTCCAGAACACTGAGCAAGATATTAAACAGGACTGGGCCCAAGACCGAGCCTTGGGGACCAGCTGGATGAACTCTATTTCCCACCACTCTGTGGGCCTGGCCATCACCCAGTTTGTCACCCAGCAAACAGCCCACCCATGCAAACCATAAGCAGACAGTTTCTTCAGGAGAATGATGTGAGACTCATTGCAAAAAGGATCAGGGAGATGCCTAGGAAGAGTCTCAGGTGAATCCAGGAGACTATAGTGGAGGAAGGACGCGAGGAAGAAGAAGGCGTTCTTAAAGTGGCACCCTGGCAGCAGCCCTGAAAGGGCGCATAACACACGGCGTCTCGCTGCCCTCCGTTCTACATACTCGCAGCTCCCTCTGCCGACTTGCAAAAGTTGCTACCAGAGCAGAGGCGGCCAGATTGAAGAGGCAGTGCCTAGGTTCACCTTCTCCTTACTGCACGTAAGCCACGTCCAGCTCCTCGCTGCACTCTGGATTTCCCTTCTCCGCGGCACTTACAGTGGTGCTGTGTGCAACTCGGCGCCTAGAAGCGACCGCCAATGCTTTCACAGCGGGCTGCAAGGGAACCAAGGAGCAGCACAAGCAGCAGTGCTTCAGCTTGCTCCTTCCGACTGCTAAGGGCACTTGGGAAGGCAAGCGAGAGTCAACCACCTTCCTCTCCTAGTAGCCTGTAACGTGGTGCACACAAGCACGGGACTAGTGCCGCTTCGTTCACCGCCCTCGCCCAAGCGTGGAGCCGCTTTCACTTGCCGGCGGCCAGAAGCCGCTGCAAGGGCGCCACACAACCACAAGTGCGCCGGCAGCCAAGAGCTAGAGAACGCTGCTTCTGCCCAAGCCCGCCTAGGGCGTGCACCTTTGTTCTCAGAGCTCCGTGCAACAGTCTGCCTCTCTCGCAGTTCGAATGGAAAACGAAAGCTTTTCGCCTACGCCCTTCACAGAGATCCGTTGCCAGGACGAGAATGTCTTGTGGCCGGAGCTCGCCCCGGCCGCGAGGAAGCTGCTATTAGCACCGCGTTGCAGGGCCACGTCTCGCTTCTTGACTACGTGCTCAGCGCTCTCCGAATTCGCCGCTAGCTCCACGGTCTTTCTCAGCTGCAAGTAGCAGCGCTCACAGTACATAGAGCTTCGCAAGGACCGAAGACCCGGAGGGAAGTTTCGCACAGGAAAATGTACCAGGACAGAGACGTGTTCTACGTTGTCCCTTCTCGTCATGCAGTTTGTGCCTCTGCTGCTTCTGCTGTTAGGAATCGCTCCTTGAAAGGCGAGCAACAGCGTCTTTCCGGGTGCATTGCACTGAGTCGAGTGCTCGCTCGGGACTTTGCTCTCGGGGCCAAGGCAAGAGGGCGTGCTTGCCCGCAGAACTGAGAACACGCTGTTGGGCAGAGCTGCAACTGACCGCTGGAGTTCAGCTCTCGCCGGACGGCAGAAGGCGAAGAACGAAGCCGCTTGCGAGCGGCGCAGTGCAGCGAAGAGCTCTCCGAATTCGCCGCTAGCTCCACGGTCCTTCTCAGCTGCGAGTAGCAGCGCTCGCAGTACACAGAGCTTCGCAAGGCCCGAAGACCCGGAGGGAAGTATGGCACACGGAAATGTGCCAGGACAGAGACGTGTTCTACGTTGTCCCTTCTCGTCATGCAGTTTGTGCCTCTGCTGCTTCTGCTGTTAGGAATCGCTCCTTGAAAGGCGAGCGAGAGCGTCCTTCTGGGTGCATTGCACTGAGTCGAGTGCTCGCTCGGGACTTTGCTCTCGGGGCCAAGGCAAGAGGGCGTGCTTGCCCGCAGAACTGAGAACACGCTGTTGGGCAGAGCTGCAACTGACCGCTGGAGTTCAGCTCTCGCCGGACGGCAGAAGGCGAAGAACGAAGCCGCTTGCGAGCGGCGCAGTGCAGCGAAGAGCTCTCCGAATTCGCCGCTAGCTCCACGGTCCTTCTCAGCTGCGAGTAGCAGCGCTCGCAGTACACAGGGCTTCGCAAGGCCCGAAGACCCGGAGGGAAGTATCGCACACGAAAATGCGCCAGGACAGAGACGTGTTCTACGTTGTCCCTTCTCGTCATGCAGTTTGTGCCTCTGCTGCTTCTGCTGTTAGGAATCGCTCCTTGAAAGGCGAGCGAGAGCGTCCTTCTGGGTGCATTGCACTGAGTCGAATGCTCGCTCGGGACTTTGCTCTCGGGGCCAAGGCAAGAGGGCGTGCTTGCCCGCAGAACTGAGAACACGCTGTTGGGCAGAGCTGAAACTTACCGCTGGAGTTCAGCTCTCGCCGGACGGCAGAAGGCGAAGAACGAAGCCGCTTGCGAGCGGCGCAGTGCAGCGAAGAGCTCTCCGAATTCGCCGCTAGCTCCACGGTCCTTCTCAGCTGCGAGTAGCAGCGCTCGCAGTACACAGGGCTTCGCAAGGCCCGAAGACCCGGAGGGAAGTTTCGCACACGAAAATGTGCCAGGACAGAGACGTGTTCTACGTTGTCCCTTCTCGTCATGCAGTTTGTGCCTCTGCTGCTTCTGCTGTTAGGAATCGCTCCTTGAAAGGCGAGCGAGAGCGTCCTTCCGGGTGCATTGCACTGAGTCGAGTGCTCGCTCGGGACTTTGCTCTCGGGGCCAAGGCAAGAGGGCGTGCTTGCCCGCAGAACTGAGAACACGCTGTTGGGCAGAGCTGCAACTGACCGCTGGAGTTCAGCTCTCGCCGGACGGCAGAAGGCGAAGAACGAAGCCGCTTGCGAGCGGCGCAGTGCAGCGAAGAGCTCTCCGAATTCGCCGCTAGCTCCACGGTCCTTCTCAGCTGCGAGTAGCAGCGCTCGCAGTACACAGAGCTTCGCAAGGCCCGAAGACCCGGAGGGAAGTATGGCACACGAAAATGCGCCAGGACAGAGACGTGTTCTACGTTGTCCCTTCTCGTCATGCAGTTTGTGCCTCTGCTGCTTCTGCTGTTAGGAATCGCTCCTTGAAAGGCGAGCGAGAGCGTCCTTCCGGGTGCATTGCACTGAGTCGAGTGCTCGCTCGGGACTTTGCACTCGGGGCCAAGGCAAGAGGGCGTGCTTGCCCGCAGAACTGAGAACACGCTGTTGGGCAGAGCTGCAACTGACCGCTGGAGTTCAGCTCTCGCCGGACGGCAGAAGGCGAAGAACGAAGCCGCTTGCGAGCGGCGCAGTGCAGCGAAGAGCTCTCCGAATTCGCCGCTAGCTCCACGGTCCTTCTCAGCTGCGAGTAGCAGCGCTCGCAGTACACAGGGCTTCGCAAGGCCCGAAGACCCGGAGGGAAGTATCGCACACGAAAATGTGCCAGGACAGAGACGTGTTCTACGTTGTCCCTTCTCGTCATGCAGTTTGTGCCTCTGCTGCTTCTGCTGTTAGGAATCGCTCCTTGAAAGACGAGCGAGAGCGTCCTTCCGGGTGCATTGCACTGAGTCGAGTGCTCGCTCGGGGCTTTGCTCTCGGGGCCAAGGCAAGAGGGCGTGCTTGCCCGCAGAACTGAGAACACGCTGTTGGGCAGAGCTGCAACTGACCGCTGGAGTTCAGCTCTCGCCGGACGGCAGAAGGCGAAGAACGAAGCCGCTTGCGAGCGGCGCAGTGCAGCGAAGAGCTCTCCGAATTCGCCGCTAGCTCCACGGTCCTTCTCAGCTGCGAGTAGCAGCGCTCGCAGTACACAGGGCTTCGCAAGGCCCGAAGACCCGGAGGGAAGTTTCGCACACGAAAATGCGCCAGGACAGAGACGTGTTCTACGTTGTCCCTTCTCGTCATGCAGTTTGTGCCTCTGCTGCTTCTGCTGTTAGGAATCGCTCCTTGAAAGGCGAGCGAGAGCGTCCTTCCGGGTGCATTGCACTGAGTCGAGTGCTCGCTCGGGGCTTTGCTCTCGGGGCCAAGGCAAGAGGGCGTGCTTGCCCGCAGAACTGAGAACACGCTGTTGGGCAGAGCTGCAACTGACCGCTGGAGTTCAGCTCTCGCCGGACGGCAGAAGGCGAAGAACGAAGCCGCTTGCGAGCGGCGCAGTGCAGCGAAGAGCTCTCCGAATTCGCCGCTAGCTCCACGGTCCTTCTCAGCTGCGAGTAGCAGCGCTCGCAGTACACAGGGCTTCGCAAGGCCCGAAGACCCGGAGGGAAGTTTCGCACACGAAAATGTGCCAGGACAGAGACGTGTTCTACGTTGTCCCTTCTCGTCATGCAGTTTGTGCCTCTGCTGCTTCTGCTGTTAGGAATCGCTCCTTGAAAGGCGAGCGAGAGCGTCCTTCCGGGTGCATTGCACTGAGTCGAGTGCTCGCTCGGGACTTTGCTCTCGGGGCCAAGGCAAGAGGGCGTGCTTGCCCGCAGAACTGAGAACACGCTGTTGGGCAGAGCTGCAACTGACCGCTGGAGTTCAGCTCTCGCCGGACGGCAGAAGGCGAAGAACGAAGCCGCTTGCGAGCGGCGCAGTGCAGCGAAGAGCTCTCCGAATTCGCCGCAAGCTCCACGGTCCTTCTCAGCAGCGAGTAGCAGCGCTCGCAGTACACAGGGCTTCGCAAGGCCCGAAGACCCGGAGGGAAGTTTCGCACACGAAAATGTGCCAGGACAGAGACGTGTTCTACGTTGTCCCTTCTCGTCATGCAGTTTGTGCCTCTGCTGCTTCTGCTGTTAGGAATCGCTCCTTGAAAGGCGAGCGAGAGCGTCCTTCCGGGTGCATTGCACTGAGTCGAGTGCTCGCTCGGGGCTTTGCTCTCGGGGCCAAGGCAAGAGGGCGTGCTTGCCCGCAGAACTGAGAACACGCTGTTGGGCAGAGCTGCAACTGACCGCTGGAGTTCAGCTCTCGCCGGACGGCAGAAGGCGAAGAACGAAGCCGCTTGCGAGCGGCGCAGTGCAGCGAAGAGCTCTCCGAATTCGCCGCTAGCTCCACGGTCCTTCTCAGCTGCGAGTAGCAGCGCTCGCAGTACACAGAGCTTCGCAAGGCCCGAAGACCCGGAGGGAAGTATCGCACACGAAAATGTGCCAGGACAGAGACGTGTTCTACGTTGTCCCTTCTCGTCATGCAGTTTGTGCCTCTGCTGCTTCTGCTGTTAGGAATCGCTCCTTGAAAGGCGAGCGAGAGCGTCCTTCCGGGTGCATTGCACTGAGTCGAGTGCTCGCTCGGGGCTTTGCTCTCGGGGCCAAGGCAAGAGGGCGTGCTTGCCCGCAGAACTGAGAACACGCTGTTGGGCAGAGCTGCAACTGACCGCTGGAGTTCAGCTCTCGCCGGACGGCAGAAGGCGAAGAACGAAGCCGCTTGCGAGCGGCGCAGTGCAGCGAAGAGCTCTCCGAATTCGCCGCTAGCTCCACGGTCCTTCTCAGCTGCGAGTAGCAGCGCTCGCAGTACACAGGGCTTCGCAAGGCCCGAAGACCCGGAGGGAAGTTTCGCACACGAAAATGCGCCAGGACAGAGACGTGTTCTACGTTGTCCCTTCTCGTCATGCAGTTTGTGCCTCTGCTGCTTCTGCTGTTAGGAATCGCTCCTTGAAAGGCGAGCGAGAGCGTCCTTCCGGGTGCATTGCACTGAGTCGAGTGCTCGCTCGGGGCTTTGCTCTCGGGGCCAAGGCAAGAGGGCGTGCTTGCCCGCAGAACTGAGAACACGCTGTTGGGCAGAGCTGCAACTGACCGCTGGAGTTCAGCTCTCGCCGGACGGCAGAAGGCGAAGAACGAAGCCGCTTGCGAGCGGCGCAGTGCAGCGAAGAGCTCTCCGAATTCGCCGCTAGCTCCACGGTCCTTCTCAGCTGCGAGTAGCAGCGCTCGCAGTACACAGAGCTTCGCAAGGCCCGAAGACGCGGAGGGAAGTATCGCACACGAAAATGCGCCAGGACAGAGACGTGTTCTACGTTGTCCCTTCTCGTCATGCAGTTTGTGCCTCTGCTGCTTCTGCTGTTAGGAATCGCTCCTTGAAAGGCGAGCGAGAGCGTCCTTCCGGGTGCATTGCACTGAGTCGAGTGCTCGCTCGGGACTTTGCTCTCGGGGCCAAGGCAAGAGGGCGTGCTTGCCCGCAGAACTGAGAACACGCTGTTGGGCAGAGCTGCAACTGACCGCTGGAGTTCAGCTCTCGCCGGACGGCAGAAGGCGAAGAACGAAGCCGCTTGCGAGCGGCGCAGTGCAGCGAAGAGCTCTCCGAATTCGCCGCTAGCTCCACGGTCCTTCTCAGCTGCGAGTAGCAGCGCTCGCAGTACACAGGGCTTCGCAAGGCCCGAAGACCCGGAGGGAAGTTTCGCACACGAAAATGCGCCAGGACAGAGACGTGTTCTACGTTGTCCCTTCTCGTCATGCAGTTTGTGCCTCTGCTGCTTCTGCTGTTAGGAATCGCTCCTTGAAAGGCGAGCGAGAGCGTCCTTCCGGGTGCATTGCACTGAGTCGAGTGCTCGCTCGGGGCTTTGCTCTCGGGGCCAAGGCAAGAGGGCGTGCTTGCCCGCAGAACTGAGAACACGCTGTTGGGCAGAGCTGCAACTGACCGCTGGAGTTCAGCTCTCGCCGGACGGCAGAAGGCGAAGAACGAAGCCGCTTGCGAGCGGCGCAGTGCAGCGAAGAGCTCTCCGAATTCGCCGCTAGCTCCACGGTCCTTCCCAGCTGCGAGTAGCAGCGCTCGCAGTACACAGGGCTTCGCAAGGCCCGAAGACCCGGAGGGAAATATCGCACACGAAAATGCGCCAGGACAGAGACGTGTTCTACGTTGTCCCTTCTCGTCATGCAGTTTGTGCCTCTGCTGCTTCTGCTGTAGGTAATCGCTCCTTGAAAGACGAGCGAGAGCGTCCTTCCGGGTGCATTGCACTGAGTCGAGTGCTCGCTCGGGACTTTGCACTCGGGGCCAAGGCAAGAGGGCGTGCTTGCCCGCAGAACTGAGAACACGCTGTTGGGCAGAGCTGCAACTGACCGCTGGAGTTCAGCTCTCGCCGGACGGCAGAAGGCGAAGAACGAAGCCGCTTGCGAGCGGCGCAGTGCAGCGAAGAGCTCTCCGAATTCGCCGCTAGCTCCACGGTCCTTCTCAGCTGCGAGTAGCAGCGCTCGCAGTACACAGGGCTTCGCAAGGCCCGATGACCCGGAGGGAAGTTTCGCACACGAAAATGCGCCAGGACAGAGACGTGTTCTACGTTGTCCCTTCTCGTCATGCAGTTTGTGCCTCTGCTGCTTCTGCTGTTAGGAATCGCTCCTTGAAAGGCGAGCGAGAGCGTCCTTCCGGATGCATTGCACTGAGTCGAGTGCTCGCTCGGGACTTTGCTCTCGGGGCCAAGGCAAGAGGGCGTGCTTGCCCGCAGAACTGAGAACACGCTGTTGGGCAGAGCTGCAACTGACCGCTGGAGTTCAGCTCTCGCCGGACGGCAGAAGGCGAAGAACGAAGCCGCTTGCGAGCGGCGCAGTGCAGCGAAGAGCTCTCCGAATTCGCCGCTAGCTCCACGGTCCTTCTCAGCTGCGAGTAGCAGCGCTCGCAGTACACAGGGCTTCGCAAGGCCCGAAGACCCGGAGGGAAGTTTCGCACACGAAAATGCGCCAGGACAGAGACGTGTTCTACGTTGTCCCTTCTCGTCATGCAGTTTGTGCCTCTGCTGCTTCTGCTGTTAGGAATCGCTCCTTGAAAGGCGAGCGAGAGCGTCCTTCCGGGTGCATTGCACTGAGTCGAGTGCTCGCTCGGGGCTTTGCTCTCGGGGCCAAGGCAAGAGGGCGTGCTTGCCCGCAGAACTGAGAACACGCTGTTGGGCAGAGCTGCAACTGACCGCTGGAGTTCAGCTCTCGCCGGACGGCAGAAGGCGAAGAACGAAGCCGCTTGCGAGCGGCGCAGTGCAGCGAAGAGCTCTCCGAATTCGCCGCTAGCTCCACGGTCCTTCTCAGCTGCGAGTAGCAGCGCTCGCAGTACACAGGGCTTCGCAAGGCCCGAAGACCCGGAGGGAAGTTTCGCACACGAAAATGTGCCAGGACAGAGACGTGTTCTACGTTGTCCCTTCTCGTCATGCAGTTTGTGCCTCTGCTGCTTCTGCTGTTAGGAATCGCTCCTTGAAAGACGAGCGAGAGCGTCCTTCCGGGTGCATTGCACTGAGTCGAGTGCTCGCTCGGGACTTTGCTCTCGGGGCCAAGGCAAGAGGGCGTGCTTGCCCGCAGAACTGAGAACACGCTGTTGGGCAGAGCTGCAACTGACCGCTGGAGTTCAGCTCTCGCCGGACGGCAGAAGGCGAAGAACGAAGCCGCTTGCGAGCGGCGCAGTGCAGCGAAGAGCTCTCCGAATTCGCCGCTAGCTCCACGGTCCTTCTCAGCAGCGAGTAGCAGCGCTCGCAGTACACAGGGCTTCGCAAGGCCCGAAGACCCGGAGGGAAGTTTCGCACACGAAAATGTGCCAGGACAGAGACGTGTTCTACGTTGTCCCTTCTCGTCATGCAGTTTGTGCCTCTGCTGCTTCTGCTGTTAGGAATCGCTCCTTGAAAGGCGAGCGAGAGCGTCCTTCCGGGTGCATTGCACTGAGTCGAGTGCTCGCTCGGGGCTTTGCTCTCGGGGCCAAGGCAAGAGGGCGTGCTTGCCCGCAGAACTGAGAACACGCTGTTGGGCAGAGCTGCAACTGACCGCTGGAGTTCAGCTCTCGCCGGACGGCAGAAGGCGAAGAACGAAGCCGCTTGCGAGCGGCGCAGTGCAGCGAAGAGCTCTCCGAATTCGCCGCTAGCTCCACGGTCCTTCTCAGCTGCGAGTAGCAGCGCTCGCAGTACACAGAGCTTCGCAAGGCCCGAAGACCCGGAGGGAAGTATCGCACACGAAAATGTGCCAGGACAGAGACGTGTTCTACGTTGTCCCTTCTCGTCATGCAGTTTGTGCCTCTGCTGCTTCTGCTGTTAGGAATCGCTCCTTGAAAGGCGAGCGAGAGCGTCCTTCCGGGTGCATTGCACTGAGTCGAGTGCTCGCTCGGGGCTTTGCTCTCGGGGCCAAGGCAAGAGGGCGTGCTTGCCCGCAGAACTGAGAACACGCTGTTGGGCAGAGCTGCAACTGACCGCTGGAGTTCAGCTCTCGCCGGACGGCAGAAGGCGAAGAACGAAGCCGCTTGCGAGCGGCGCAGTGCAGCGAAGAGCTCTCCGAATTCGCCGCTAGCTCCACGGTCCTTCTCAGCTGCGAGTAGCAGCGCTCGCAGTACACAGGGCTTCGCAAGGCCCGAAGACCCGGAGGGAAGTTTCGCACACGAAAATGCGCCAGGACAGAGACGTGTTCTACGTTGTCCCTTCTCGTCATGCAGTTTGTGCCTCTGCTGCTTCTGCTGTTAGGAATCGCTCCTTGAAAGGCGAGCGAGAGCGTCCTTCCGGGTGCATTGCACTGAGTCGAGTGCTCGCTCGGGGCTTTGCTCTCGGGGCCAAGGCAAGAGGGCGTGCTTGCCCGCAGAACTGAGAACACGCTGTTGGGCAGAGCTGCAACTGACCGCTGGAGTTCAGCTCTCGCCGGACGGCAGAAGGCGAAGAACGAAGCCGCTTGCGAGCGGCGCAGTGCAGCGAAGAGCTCTCCGAATTCGCCGCTAGCTCCACGGTCCTTCTCAGCTGCGAGTAGCAGCGCTCGCAGTACACAGAGCTTCGCAAGGCCCGAAGACGCGGAGGGAAGTATCGCACACGAAAATGCGCCAGGACAGAGACGTGTTCTACGTTGTCCCTTCTCGTCATGCAGTTTGTGCCTCTGCTGCTTCTGCTGTTAGGAATCGCTCCTTGAAAGGCGAGCGAGAGCGTCCTTCCGGGTGCATTGCACTGAGTCGAGTGCTCGCTCGGGACTTTGCTCTCGGGGCCAAGGCAAGAGGGCGTGCTTGCCCGCAGAACTGAGAACACGCTGTTGGGCAGAGCTGCAACTGACCGCTGGAGTTCAGCTCTCGCCGGACGGCAGAAGGCGAAGAACGAAGCCGCTTGCGAGCGGCGCAGTGCAGCGAAGAGCTCTCCGAATTCGCCGCTAGCTCCACGGTCCTTCTCAGCTGCGAGTAGCAGCGCTCGCAGTACACAGGGCTTCGCAAGGCCCGAAGACCCGGAGGGAAGTTTCGCACACGAAAATGCGCCAGGACAGAGACGTGTTCTACGTTGTCCCTTCTCGTCATGCAGTTTGTGCCTCTGCTGCTTCTGCTGTTAGGAATCGCTCCTTGAAAGGCGAGCGAGAGCGTCCTTCCGGGTGCATTGCACTGAGTCGAGTGCTCGCTCGGGGCTTTGCTCTCGGGGCCAAGGCAAGAGGGCGTGCTTGCCCGCAGAACTGAGAACACGCTGTTGGGCAGAGCTGCAACTGACCGCTGGAGTTCAGCTCTCGCCGGACGGCAGAAGGCGAAGAACGAAGCCGCTTGCGAGCGGCGCAGTGCAGCGAAGAGCTCTCCGAATTCGCCGCTAGCTCCACGGTCCTTCCCAGCTGCGAGTAGCAGCGCTCGCAGTACACAGGGCTTCGCAAGGCCCGAAGACCCGGAGGGAAATATCGCACACGAAAATGCGCCAGGACAGAGACGTGTTCTACGTTGTCCCTTCTCGTCATGCAGTTTGTGCCTCTGCTGCTTCTGCTGTAGGTAATCGCTCCTTGAAAGACGAGCGAGAGCGTCCTTCCGGGTGCATTGCACTGAGTCGAGTGCTCGCTCGGGACTTTGCACTCGGGGCCAAGGCAAGAGGGCGTGCTTGCCCGCAGAACTGAGAACACGCTGTTGGGCAGAGCTGCAACTGACCGCTGGAGTTCAGCTCTCGCCGGACGGCAGAAGGCGAAGAACGAAGCCGCTTGCGAGCGGCGCAGTGCAGCGAAGAGCTCTCCGAATTCGCCGCTAGCTCCACGGTCCTTCTCAGCTGCGAGTAGCAGCGCTCGCAGTACACAGGGCTTCGCAAGGCCCGATGACCCGGAGGGAAGTTTCGCACACGAAAATGCGCCAGGACAGAGACGTGTTCTACGTTGTCCCTTCTCGTCATGCAGTTTGTGCCTCTGCTGCTTCTGCTGTTAGGAATCGCTCCTTGAAAGGCGAGCGAGAGCGTCCTTCCGGATGCATTGCACTGAGTCGAGTGCTCGCTCGGGACTTTGCTCTCGGGGCCAAGGCAAGAGGGCGTGCTTGCCCGCAGAACTGAGAACACGCTGTTGGGCAGAGCTGCAACTGACCGCTGGAGTTCAGCTCTCGCCGGACGGCAGAAGGCGAAGAACGAAGCCGCTTGCGAGCGGCGCAGTGCAGCGAAGAGCTCTCCGAATTCGCCGCTAGCTCCACGGTCCTTCTCAGCTGCGAGTAGCAGCGCTCGCAGTACACAGGGCTTCGCAAGGCCCGAAGACCCGGAGGGAAGTTTCGCACACGGAAATGTGCCAGGACAGAGACGTGTTCTACGTTGTCCCTTCTCGTCATGCAGTTTGTGCCTCTGCTGCTTCTGCTGTTAGGAATCGCTCCTTGAAAGGCGAGCGAGAGCGTCCTTCCGGGTGCATTGCACTGAGTCGAGTGCTCGCTCGGGACTTTGCTCTCGGGGCCAAGGCAAGAGGGCGTGCTTGCCCGCAGAACTGAGAACACGCTGTTGGGCAGAGCTGCAACTGACCGCTGGAGTTCAGCTCTCGCCGGACGGCAGAAGGCGAAGAACGAAGCCGCTTGCGAGCGGCGCAGTGCAGCGAAGAGCTCTCCGAATTCGCCGCTAGCTCCACGGTCCTTCTCAGCTGCGAGTAGCAGCGCTCGCAGTACACAGAGCTTCGCAAGGCCCGAAGACCCGGAGGGAAGTTTCGCACACGAAAATGCGCCAGGACAGAGACGTGTTCTACGTTGTCCCTTCTCGTCATGCAGTTTGTGCCTCTGCTGCTTCTGCTGTTAGGAATCGCTCCTTGAAAGGCGAGCGAGCGCGTCCTTCCGGGTGCATTGCACTGAGTCGAGTGCTCGCTCGGGACTTTGCTCTCGGGGCCAAGGCAAGAGGGCGTGCTTGCCCGCAGAACTGAGAACACGCTGTTGGGCAGAGCTGCAACTGACCGCTGGAGTTCAGCTCTCGCCGGACGGCAGAAGGCGAAGAACGAAGCCGCTTGCGAGCGGCGCAGTGCAGCGAAGAGCTCTCCGAATTCGCCGCTAGCTCCACGGTCCTTCTCAGCTGCGAGTAGCAGCGCTCGCAGTACACAGGGCTTCGCAAGGCCCGAAGACCCGGAGGGAAGTATCGCACACGAAAATGCGCCAGGACAGAGACGTGTTCTACGTTGTCCCTTCTCGTCATGCAGTTTGTGCCTCTGCTGCTTCTGCTGTTAGGAATCGCTCCTTGAAAGGCGAGCGAGAGCGTCCTTCCGGGTGCATTGCACTGAGTCGAGTGATCGCTCGGGACTTTGCTCTCGGGGCCAAGGCAAGAGGGCGTGCTTGCCCGCAGAACTGAGAACACGCTGTTGGGCAGAGCTGCAACTGACCGCTGGAGTTCAGCTCTCGCCGGACGGCAGAAGGCGAAGAACGAAGCCGCTTGCGAGCGGCGCAGTGCAGCGAAGAGCTCTCCGAATTCGCCGCTAGCTCCACGGTCCTTCTCAGCTGCGAGTAGCAGCGCTCGCAGTACACAGGGCTTCGCAAGGCCCGAAGACCCGGAGGGAAGTTTCGCACACGAAAATGCGCCAGGACAGAGACGTGTTCTACGTTGTCCCTTCTCGTCATGCAGTTTGTGCCTCTGCTGCTTCTGCTGTTAGGAATCGCTCCTTGAAAGGCGAGCGAGCGCGTCCTTCCGGGTGCATTGCACTGAGTCGAGTGCTCGCTCGGGACTTTGCTCTCGGGGCCAAGGCAAGAGGGCGTGCTTGCCCGCAGAACTGAGAACACGCTGTTGGGCAGAGCTGCAACTGACCGCTGGAGTTCAGCTCTCGCCGGACGGCAGAAGGCGAAGAACGAAGCCGCTTGCGAGCGGCGCAGTGCAGCGAAGAGCTCTCCGAATTCGCCGCTAGCTCCACGGTCCTTCTCAGCTGCGAGTAGCAGCGCTCGCAGTACACAGGGCTTCGCAAGGCCCGAAGACCCGGAGGGAAGTTTCGCACACGAAAATGCGCCAGGACAGAGACGTGTTCTACGTTGTCCCTTCTCGTCATGCAGTTTGTGCCTCTGCTGCTTCTGCTGTTAGGAATCGCTCCTTGAAAGGCGAGCGAGAGCGTCCTTCCGGGTGCATTGCACTGAGTCGAGTGCTCGCTCGGGACTTTGCTCTCGGGGCCAAGGCAAGAGGGCGTGCTTGCCCGCAGAACTGAGAACACGCTGTTGGGCAGAGCTGCAACTGACCGCTGGAGTTCAGCTCTCGCCGGACGGCAGAAGGCGAAGAACGAAGCCGCTTGCGAGCGGCGCAGTGCAGCGAAGAGCTCTCCGAATTCGCCGCTAGCTCCACGGTCCTTCTCAGCTGCGAGTAGCAGCGCTCGCAGTACACAGAGCTTCGCAAGGCCCGAAGACCCGGAGGGAAGTATCGCACACGAAAATGCGCCAGGACAGAGACGTGTTCTACGTTGTCCCTTCTCGTCATGCAGTTTGTGCCTCTGCTGCTTCTGCTGTTAGGAATCGCTCCTTGAAAGACGAGCGAGAGCGTCCTTCCGGGTGCATTGCACTGAGTCGAGTGCTCGCTCGGGACTTTGCTCTCGGGGCCAAGGCAAGAGGGCGTGCTTGCCCGCAGAACTGAGAACACGCTGTTGGGCAGAGCTGCAACTGACCGCTGGAGTTCAGCTCTCGCCGGACGGCAGAAGGCGAAGAACGAAGCCGCTTGCGAGCGGCGCAGTGCAGCGAAGAGCTCTCCGAATTCGCCGCTAGCTCCACGGTCCTTCTCAGCTGCGAGTAGCAGCGCTCGCAGTACACAGGGCTTCGCAAGGCCCGAAGACCCGGAGGGAAGTATCGCACACGAAAATGCGCCAGGACAGAGACGTGTTCTACGTTGTCCCTTCTCGTCATGCAGTTTGTGCCTCTGCTGCTTCTGCTGTAGGTAATCGCTCCTTGAAAGACGAGCGAGAGCGTCCTTCCGGGTGCATTGCACTGAGTCGAGTGCTCGCTCGGGACTTTGCACTCGGGGCCAAGGCAAGAGGGCGTGCTTGCCCGCAGAACTGAGAACACGCTGTTGGGCAGAGCTGCAACTGACCGCTGGAGTTCAGCTCTCGCCGGACGGCAGAAGGCGAAGAACGAAGCCGCTTGCGAGCGGCGCAGTGCAGCGAAGAGCTCTCCGAATTCGCAGCTAGCTCCACGGTCCTTCTCAGCTGCGAGTAGCAGCGCTCGCAGTACACAGGGCTTCGCAAGGCCCGAAGACCCGGAGGGAAGTATCGCACACGAAAATGCGCCAGGACAGAGACGTGTTCTACGTTGTCCCTTCTCGTCATGCAGTTTGTGCCTCTGCTGCTTCTGCTGTAGGTAATCGCTCCTTGAAAGACGAGCGAGAGCGTCCTTCCGGGTGCATTGCACTGAGTCGAGTGCTCGCTCGGGACTTTGCACTCGGGGCCAAGGCAAGAGGGCGTGCTTGCCCGCAGAACTGAGAACACGCTGTTGGGCAGAGCTGCAACTGACCGCTGGAGTTCAGCTCTCGCCGGACGGCAGAAGGCGAAGAACGAAGCCGCTTGCGAGCGGCGCAGTGCAGCGAAGAGCTCTCCGAATTCGCCGCTAGCTCCACGGTCCTTCTCAGCTGCGAGTAGCAGCGCTCGCAGTACACAGAGCTTCGCAAGGCCCGAAGACCCGGAGGGAAGTATCGCACACGAAAATGCGCCAGGACAGAGACGTGTTCTACGTTGTCCCTTCTCGTCATGCAGTTTGTGCCTCTGCTGCTTCTGCTGTTAGGAATCGCTCCTTGAAAGACGAGCGAGAGCGTCCTTCCGGGTGCATTGCACTGAGTCGAGTGCTCGCTCGGGACTTTGCTCTCGGGGCCAAGGCAAGAGGGCGTGCTTGCCAGCAGAACTGAGAACACGCTGTTGGGCAGAGCTGCAACTGACCGCTGGAGTTCAGCTCTCGCCGGACGGCAGAAGGCGAAGAACGAAGCCGCTTGCGAGCGGCGCAGTGCAGCGAAGAGCTCTCCGAATTCGCCGCTAGCTCCACGGTCCTTCTCAGCTGCGAGTAGCAGCGCTCGCAGTACACAGAGCTTCGCAAGGCCCGAAGACCCGGAGGGAAGTATCGCACACGAAAATGCGCCAGGACAGAGACGTGTTCTACGTTGTCCCTTCTCGTCATGCAGTTTGTGCCTCTGCTGCTTCTGCTGTTAGGAATCGCTCCTTGAAAGGCGAGCGAGAGCGTCCTTCCGGGTGCATTGCACTGAGTCGAGTGCTCGCTCGGGACTTTGCTCTCGGGGCCAAGGCAAGAGGGCGTGCTTGCCCGCAGAACTGAGAACACGCTGTTGGGCAGAGCTGCAACTGACCGCTGGAGTTCAGCTCTCGCCGGACGGCAGAAGGCGAAGAACGAAGCCGCTTGCGAGCGGCGCAGTGCAGCGAAGAGCTCTCCGTATTCGCCGCTAGCTCCACGGTCCTTCTCAGCTGCGAGTAGCAGCGCTCGCAGTACACAGGGCTTCGCAAGGCCCGAAGACCCGGAGGGAAGTATCGCACACGAAAATGCGCCAGGACAGAGACGTGTTCTACGTTGTCCCTTCTCGTCATGCAGTTTGTGCCTCTGCTGCTTCTGCTGTTAGGAATCGCTCCTTGAAAGGCGAGCGAGAGCGTCCTTCCGGGTGCATTGCACTGAGTCGAGTGCTCGCTCGGGGCTTTGCTCTCGGGGCCAAGGCAAGAGGGCGTGCTTGCCCGCAGAACTGAGAACACGCTGTTGGGCAGAGCTGCAACTGACCGCTGGAGTTCAGCTCTCGCCGGACGGCAGAAGGCGAAGAACGAAGCCGCTTGCGAGCGGCGCAGTGCAGCGAAGAGCTCTCCGAATTCGCCGCTAGCTCCACGGTCCTTCTCAGCTGCGAGTAGCAGCGCTCGCAGTACACAGAGCTTCGCAAGGCCCGAAGACCCGGAGGGAAGTATCGCACACGAAAATGCGCCAGGACAGAGACGTGTTCTACGTTGTCCCTTCTCGTCATGCAGTTTGTGCCTCTGCTGCTTCTGCTGTTAGGAATCGCTCCTTGAAAGACGAGCGAGAGCGTCCTTCCGGGTGCATTGCACTGAGTCGAGTGCTCGCTCGGGACTTTGCTCTCGGGGCCAAGGCAAGAGGGCGTGCTTGCCCGCAGAACTGAGAACACGCTGTTGGGCAGAGCTGCAACTGACCGCTGGAGTTCAGCTCTCGCCGGACGGCAGAAGGCGAAGAACGAAGCCGCTTGCGAGCGGCGCAGTGCAGCGAAGAGCTCTCCGAATTCGCCGCTAGCTCCACGGTCCTTCTCAGCTGCGAGTAGCAGCGCTCGCAGTACACAGAGCTTCGCAAGGCCCGAAGACCCGGAGGGAAGTATCGCACACGAAAATGCGCCAGGACAGAGACGTGTTCTACGTTGTCCCTTCTCGTCATGCAGTTTGTGCCTCTGCTGCTTCTGCTGTTAGGAATCGCTCCTTGAAAGGCGAGCGAGAGCGTCCTTCCGGGTGCATTGCACTGAGTCGAGTGCTCGCTCGGGACTTTGCTCTCGGGGCCAAGGCAAGAGGGCGTGCTTGCCCGCAGAACTGAGAACACGCTGTTGGGCAGAGCTGCAACTGACCGCTGGAGTTCAGCTCTCGCCGGACGGCAGAAGGCGAAGAACGAAGCCGCTTGCGAGCGGCGCAGTGCAGCGAAGAGCTCTCCGAATTCGCCGCTAGCTCCACGGTCCTTCTCAGCTGCGAGTAGCAGCGCTCGCAGTACACAGGGCTTCGCAAGGCCCGAAGACCCGGAGGGAAGTATCGCACACGAAAATGCGCCAGGACAGAGACGTGTTCTACGTTGTCCCTTCTCGTCATGCAGTTTGTGCCTCTGCTGCTTCTGCTGTTAAGAATCGCTCCTTGAAAGGCGAGCGAGAGCGTCCTTCGGGGTGCATTGCACTGAGTCGAGTGCTCGCTCGGGGCTTTGCTCTCGGGGCCAAGGCAAGAGGGCGTGCTTGCCCGCAGAACTGAGAACACGCTGTTGGGCAGAGCTGCAACTGACCGCTGGAGTTCAGCTCTCGCCGGACGGCAGAAGGCGAAGAACGAAGCCGCTTGCGAGCGGCGCAGTGCAGCGAAGAGCTCTCCGAATTCGCCGCTAGCTCCACGGTCCTTCTCAGCTGCGAGTAGCAGCGCTCGCAGTACACAGGGCTTCGCAAGGCCCGATGACCCGGAGGGAAGTTTCGCACACGAAAATGCGCCAGGACAGAGACGTGTTCTACGTTGTCCCTTCTCGTCATGCAGTTTGTGCCTCTGCTGCTTCTGCTGTTAGGAATCGCTCCTTGAAAGACGAGCGAGAGCGTCCTTCCGGGTGCATTGCACTGAGTCGAGTGCTCGCTCGGGACTTTGCACTCGGGGCCAAGGCAAGAGGGCGTGCTTGCCCGCAGAACTGAGAACACGCTGTTGGGCAGAGCTGCAACTGACCGCTGGAGTTCAGCTCTCGCCGGACGGCAGAAGGCGAAGAACGAAGCCGCTTGCGAGCGGCGCAGTGCAGCGAAGAGCTCTCCGAATTCGCTGCTAGCTCCACGGTCCTTCTCAGCTGCGAGTAGCAGCGCTCGCAGTACACAGGGCTTCGCAAGGCCCGAAGACCCGGAGGGAAGTTTCGCACACGGAAATGCGCCAGGACAGAGACGTGTTCTACGTTGTCCCTTCTCGTCATGCAGTTTGTGCCTCTGCTGCTTCTGCTGTTAGGAATCGCTCCTTGAAAGGCGAGCGAGAGCGTCCTTCCGGGTGCATTGCACTGAGTCGAGTGCTCGCTCGGGACTTTGCTCTCGGGGCCAAGGCAAGAGGGCGTGCTTGCCCGCAGAACTGAGAACACGCTGTTGGGCAGAGCTGCAACTGACCGCTGGAGTTCAGCTCTCGCCGGACGGCAGAAGGCGAAGAACGAAGCCGCTTGCGAGTGGCGCAGTGCAGCGAAGAGCTCTCCGAATTCGCCGCTAGCTCCACGGTCCTTCTCAGCTGCGAGTAGCAGCGCTCGCAGTACACAGAGCTTCGCAAGGCCCGAAGACCCGGAGGGAAGTTTCGCACACGAAAATGCGCCAGGACAGAGACGTGTTCTACGTTGTCCCTTCTCGTCATGCAGTTTGTGCCTCTGCTGCTTCTGCTGTTAGGAATCGCTCCTTGAAAGGCGAGCGAGAGCGTCCTTCCGGGTGCATTGCACTGAGTCGAGTGCTCGCTCGGGACTTTGCTCTCGGGGCCAAGGCAAGAGGGCGTGCTTGCCCGCAGAACTGAGAACACGCTGTTGGGCAGAGCTGCAACTGACCGCTGGAGTTCAGCTCTCGCCGGACGGCAGAAGGCGAAGAACGAAGCCGCTTGCGAGCGGCGCAGTGCAGCGAAGAGCTCTCCGAATTCGCCGCTAGCTCCACGGTCCTTCTCAGCTGCGAGTAGCAGCGCTCGCAGTACACAGGGCTTCGCAAGGCCCGAAGACCCGGAGGGAAGTATCGCACACGAAAATGCGCCAGGACAGAGACGTGTTCTACGTTGTCCCTTCTCGTCATGCAGTTTGTGCCTCTGCTGCTTCTGCTGTTAGGAATCGCTCCTTGAAAGGCGAGCGAGAGCGTCCTTCCGGGTGCATTGCACTGAGTCGAGTGCTCGCTCGGGACTTTGCTCTCGGGGCCAAGGCAAGAGGGCGTGCTTGCCCGCAGAACTGAGAACACGCTGTTGGGCAGAGCTGCAACTGACCGCTGGAGTTCAGCTCTCGCCGGACGGCAGAAGGCGAAGAACGAAGCCGCTTGCGAGCGGCGCAGTGCAGCGAAGAGCTCTCCGAATTCGCCGCTAGCTCCACGGTCCTTCTCAGCTGCGAGTAGCAGCGCTCGCAGTACACAGAGCTTCGCAAGGCCCGAAGACGCGGAGGGAAGTATCGCACACGAAAATGCGCCAGGACAGAGACGTGTTCTACGTTGTCCCTTCTCGTCATGCAGTTTGTGCCTCTGCTGCTTCTGCTGTTAGGAATCGCTCCTTGAAAGGCGAGCGAGAGCGTCCTTCCGGGTGCATTGCACTGAGTCGAGTGCTCGCTCGGGGCTTTGCTCTCGGGGCCAAGGCAAGAGGGCGTGCTTGCCCGCAGAACTGAGAACACGCTGTTGGGCAGAGCTGCAACTGACCGCTGGAGTTCAGCTCTCGCCGGACGGCAGAAGGCGAAGAACGAAGCCGCTTGCGAGCGGCGCAGTGCAGCGAAGAGCTCTCCGAATTCGCCGCTAGCTCCACGGTCCTTCTCAGCTGCGAGTAGCAGCGCTCGCAGTACACAGAGCTTCGCAAGGCCCGAAGACGCGGAGGGAAGTATCGCACACGAAAATGCGCCAGGACAGAGACGTGTTCTACGTTGTCCCTTCTCGTCATGCAGTTTGTGCCTCTGCTGCTTCTGCTGTTAGGAATCGCTCCTTGAAAGGCGAGCGAGAGCGTCCTTCCGGGTGCATTGCACTGAGTCGAGTGCTCGCTCGGGACTTTGCTCTCGGGGCCAAGGCAAGAGGGCGTGCTTGCCCGCAGAACTGAGAACACGCTGTTGGGCAGAGCTGCAACTGACCGCTGGAGTTCAGCTCTCGCCGGACGGCAGAAGGCGAAGAACGAAGCCGCTTGCGAGCGGCGCAGTGCAGCGAAGAGCTCTCCGAATTCGCCGCTAGCTCCACGGTCCTTCCCAGCTGCGAGTAGCAGCGCTCGCAGTACACAGGGCTTCGCAAGGCCCGAAGACCCGGAGGGAAGTTTCGCACACGAAAATGCGCCAGGACAGAGACGTGTTCTACGTTGTCCCTTCTCGTCATGCAGTTTGTGCCTCTGCTGCTTCTGCTGTTAGGAATCGCTCCTTGAAAGACGAGCGAGAGCGTCCTTCCGGGTGCATTGCACTGAGTCGAGTGCTCGCTCGGGGCTTTGCTCTCGGGGCCAAGGCAAGAGGGCGTGCTTGCCCGCAGAACTGAGAACACGCTGTTGGGCAGAGCTGCAACTGACCGCTGGAGTTCAGCTCTCGCCGGACGGCAGAAGGCGAAGAACGAAGCCGCTTGCGAGCGGCGCAGTGCAGCGAAGAGCTCTCCGAATTCGCCGCTAGCTCCACGGTCCTTCTCAGCTGCGAGTAGCAGCGCTCGCAGTACACAGAGCTTCGCAAGGCCCGAAGACCCGGAGGGAAGTTTCGCACACGAAAATGTGCCAGGACAGAGACGTGTTCTACGTTGTCCCTTCTCGTCATGCAGTTTGTGCCTCTGCTGCTTCTGCTGTTAGGAATCGCTCCTTGAAAGGCGAGCGAGAGCGTCCTTCCGGGTGCATTGCACTGAGTCGAGTGCTCGCTCGGGGCTTTGCTCTCGGGGCCAAGGCAAGAGGGCGTGCTTGCCCGCAGAACTGAGAACACGCTGTTGGGCAGAGCTGCAACTGACCGCTGGAGTTCAGCTCTCGCCGGACGGCAGAAGGCGAAGAACGAAGCCGCTTGCGAGCGGCGCAGTGCAGCGAAGAGCTCTCCGAATTCGCCGCTAGCTCCACGGTCCTTCTCAGCTGCGAGTAGCAGCGCTCGCAGTACACAGAGCTTCGCAAGGCCCGAAGACCCGGAGGGAAGTATCGCACACGAAAATGCGCCAGGACAGAGACGTGTTCTACGTTGTCCCTTCTCGTCATGCAGTTTGTGCCTCTGCTGCTTCTGCTGTTAGGAATCGCTCCTTGAAAGGCGAGCGAGAGCGTCCTTCCGGGTGCATTGCACTGAGTCGAGTGCTCGCTCGGGGCTTTGCACTCGGGGCCAAGGCAAGAGGGCGTGCTTGCCCGCAGAACTGAGAACACGCTGTTGGGCAGAGCTGCAACTGACCGCTGGAGTTCAGCTCTCGCCGGACGGCAGAAGGCGAAGAACGAAGCCGCTTGCGAGCGGCGCAGTGCAGCGAAGAGCTCTCCGAATTCGCCGCTAGCTCCACGGTCCTTCTCAGCTGCGAGTAGCAGCGCTCGCAGTACACAGAGCTTCGCAAGGCCCGAAGACCCGGAGGGAAGTATCGCACACGAAAATGCGCCAGGACAGAGACGTGTTCTACGTTGTCCCTTCTCGTCATGCAGTTTGTGCCTCTGCTGCTTCTGCTGTTAGGAATCGCTCCTTGAAAGACGAGCGAGAGCGTCCTTCCGGGTGCATTGCACTGAGTCGAGTGCTCGCTCGGGACTTTGCTCTCGGGGCCAAGGCAAGAGGGCGTGCTTGCCAGCAGAACTGAGAACACGCTGTTGGGCAGAGCTGCAACTGACCGCTGGAGTTCAGCTCTCGCCGGACGGCAGAAGGCGAAGAACGAAGCCGCTTGCGAGCGGCGCAGTGCAGCGAAGAGCTCTCCGAATTCGCCGCTAGCTCCACGGTCCTTCTCAGCTGCGAGTAGCAGCGCTCGCAGTACACAGGGCTTCGCAAGGCCCGAAGACCCGGAGGGAAGTTTCGCACACGAAAATGCGCCAGGACAGAGACGTGTTCTACGTTGTCCCTTCTCGTCATGCAGTTTGTGCCTCTGCTGCTTCTGCTGTTAGGAATCGCTCCTTGAAAGGCGAGCGAGAGCGTCCTTCTGGGTGCATTGCACTGAGTCGAGTGCTCGCTCGGGACTTTGCTCTCGGGGCCAAGGCAAGAGGGCGTGCTTGCCCGCAGAACTGAGAACACGCTGTTGGGCAGAGCTGCAACTGACCGCTGGAGTTCAGCTCTCGCCGGACGGCAGAAGGCGAAGAACGAAGCCGCTTGCGAGCGGCGCAGTGCAGCGAAGAGCTCTCCGAATTCGCCGCTAGCTCCACGGTCCTTCTCAGCTGCGAGTAGCAGCGCTCGCAGTACACAGGGCTTCGCACCTCTAAATGTTTTACTACTGTGTTATGATTCTGTCTTCAGTTAATAGAACCCGATATACAACAAAGAGATGGGAGCACATGGAGATGCATTGGAGAGCCTACGCTGGAGGTAACACATTCATTTTTTACTCAAACAAATCCAAATTAGAAATGTTGAAAATTACCTGGGGCCATTTCAACAGCCAGCAAACTGACTAACACAACCAATCTTTGGCTTCTATTCAATCCTTTGCTTGTTTTACCTGGACCTTGAAGATCTGTCTGCAGCCTTCCTCTCTGCAAATATATCACACTCGTCCTATTGAGAACCCATGGCTCATCACAGCTGCTTCGCCACGCCTGCTTCCAGAAGAACTGGCAACTACAAGCTGGGAGCCAAGAGATACAACACTTCACTTGGAAAAGGGCCTTCCATGAATCCTAGAATCCCAGAATGGTTTGGACTGGAAGCGACCTTAGAGACAAATTATCTTCTTCCCACATCCTGACACGGGCAGGGACACTTTTCCACTAGTCCAGGTTGCTCCATGTCCGCTCCAGCCTGGCCCTGGACGCTTCCTGCCATGGGGCTCCTACACAGCCTCTTTGAGCAACATGTGCCTCAGCACCCACCCAAGGAAGAATTCCTTTCCAATATCCCATCTATCCCAGCCCTCTGGCAGTTTGAAGCTATTCCCCCTTGTCCTGCGAGTCCAGACCCTTTTCCAAAGTCCCTCCCCAGCTATCTTGGAGCCCCAGCAGGCACTGCAAAGGGCTCGAAGATCTCCCTGGAGCCTTCTGTTCTCCAGATTGGACACCCTCAGCTCTCCCAGACTGTCCTAGAGCAAAGAAGCTCCACCTTTCAAAGCACCTTAGACGCCTCCTACCGGCCAAACTCGATGGCAACGCTGGCCTTCCGGGCCCTACGGATATCGCTTCCGGTGTCGTTCGGGGTCACTCCCGGCTCTCTTCCCGCCCCCCATGGGGCCCTCAGGCGATGCCGCTCCTACGCCACTTCTGCCGCTGTCAGACCAACGGGGGGGCCGGGGGCCAGCCCAGACTCATCCACAATCCACACTGTCCTCGGCGGCTGCTGCGGGCTCACGGCGGCCCACACACCCGGAAGCAGAGCTCCGAACACAGAGGATCATAGCCCCACATTTGTGTTCGTCTCTGCACAAGGCAGGCCAGTCTTGCCATGCCCGGACTTTTCAGTTCAGCACGAGAATGAGAATACACCTGCGCCATGGGGGAGGAAACCTCTAAAGACTCCCTCATACGTGGTCGCTCAACTTAATGCCTAGGCACTTGCCATTCCTAAGGCTACACTAAAGCCTTTTTTACCTTGCGGGTAAGAAATGCCGTTGTTCTCGTGTGCAGCTAAAGGCGCAGCACAGGCAGGCCGGGACAAAAGCTGGGGCAGAGCCCTTCCTCACTCCTTCGCTGTGCTGTACTCCATGCAGCTAGAGCGAAGCGAGAAGGACGCGAGGAAGAAAAAGGCGTTCTTAAAGTAGCACCCTGGCAGCAGCCCTGAAAAGGCGCATAACACACGGCATCTCGCTGCCCTCCGTTCTACATACTCGCGGCTCCCTCTGCCGACTTGCAAAAGTTGCTACCAGAGCAGAGGCGGCCAGATTGAAGAGGCAGTGCCTAGGTTCACCTTCTCCTTACTGCACGTAAGCCACGTCCAGCTCCTCGCTGCACTCTGGATTTCCCTTCTCCGAGGCACTTACCGTGGTGCTGTGTGCAACTCGGCGCCTAGAAGTGACCGCCAATGCTTTCACAGCGGGCTGCAAGGGAACCAAGGAGCAGCACAAGCAGCAGTGCTTCAGCTTGCTCCTTCCGACTGCTAAGGGCACTTGGGAAGGCAAGCGAGAGTCAACCACCTTCCTCTCCTAGTAACGTGGTGCACACAAGCACGGGACTAGTGCCGCTTCGTTCACCGCCCTCGCCCAAGCGTGGAGCCGCTTTCACTTGCCGGCGGCCAGAAGCCGCTGCAAGGGCGCCACACAACCACAAGTGCGCCGGCAGCCAAGAGCTAGAGAACGCTGCTTCTGCCCAAGCCCGCCTAGGGCGTGCACCTTTGTTCTCAGAGCTCCGTGCAACAGTCTGCCTCTCTCGCAGTTCGAATGGAAAACGAAAGCTTTTCGCCTACGCCCGTCACAGAGATCCGTTGCCAGGACGAGAATGCCTTGTGGCCGGAGCTCGCCCCCGCCGCGAGGAAGCTGCTATTAGCACCGCGTTGCAGGGACACGTCTCGCTTCTTGACTACGTGCTCAGCGCTCTCCGAATTCGCCGCTAGCTCCACGGTCTTTCTCAGCTGCAAGTAGCAGCGCTCACAGTACATAGAGCTTCGCAAGGACCGAAGACCCGGAGGGAAGTATCGCACTCGAAAATGTGCCAGGATAGAGACGTTCTACACTGAGTAGAGACACAGACAGACAGAGAGTTCTACACTGCCCCTTCTCGTCGGCCATCTTGTGCTCTGCTGCCTCTGCTGTGACGAATAGGTCCTTGAAAGGCGAGCGACAGCGGCTCTCCAGGCACTGAAGAGAGTTCCCTAGGGACTTTTCGATGTAAAACTTTTTCCACCTCCAAAAATACATGGGTAAGTCCTAAAAGTTTTGGTTTTCTTAAGAATAGTTTCGCCCAAGTTTTGCTGTTCTAAACAACCATGGTTTCAGTCTTCACTTAACTGCTTGTTTCTGTCTTTTTGGCTAGTGGCAATCTAATTCTAAGGTAACTAGATGTGTTGGAAATCCATAAATTACATCTCAAGTTAGGTGGGAAAATTGGCTCGGAAGAAAATGGAATTGAGAATTTGGAAAGAATCCAGAGTGAGCTGATGTCACAATCCGAGATTCCCTTGGGTTCCAAATCCTTTCATTTGTGTTTTTGTGGGCTTTTTGAAGGCGGTGTACAGTTGAAGCCATGATTTAGCTGCGGTGAGACCTGCTCTGCTGTAAAAGCATTATTTTCTCAGTGAGCATGGACAACAGTTAGAGTGTCGTCTTTTAAGATTCCCTGCACTCCACTTATGGTGGCAAAAGCAGTGCCTTGACTGTAATCATAAAAGTGATTACAGCTTCATTGCTTTGACATCATGTAGGATGCTTCCTCCATCTGCTGTGGTCAGCATTAAGTAACAGATTTCTCAGTTTCTAGGAAGAGTCTAGCAAACAATCACCTTGCTCCTTCTCTTGCATTTATTCATCACTGCTATGCTGCTATACAGACAGGTAGTCTGTTTATGATTCAACAATTCAATGGGACATCAAGTAAATAACAAAGCAAAACTAACTACCGAAAGCACTATAAGGGCCAGAGATTAGCTTGGATCAAAACAGGTATTCTCCTAGCATTGTTTACAAACGAGTCAGCATGTGAAACAGAAGGCACAATGTAGTTTGTGCCTTGTTTTGGGCATGCCCGGAAGAAGGAAATTCTGATTTCACATACGGGAAAAGAAATGTTGACATTTGAATGAGATTGTTCATACTCCAGTAAAGGTTGCTTTGAAAGGTTGTGGAAGTCCTGTTAGGAAACATGGCTTTACAAGTCCTTTCCACCAGGAGACAACAGCTGCAGAACATCTGGGTGTGCCAGTGTTGAGAGCACCAGCAAAGATCAAAGTGGAGAAGTTGGTGAACAATGGCAGTGGCCTGGCGGAGGGCAAGTGGGGTGCTGGCTGTGGGACCAGGGGAGTCCTGACTGATTTAGGAGGCGTGTGATGGTCTGTGCCAGCAAGCGGAGTAGTGCTGTGGCCTTGGCACACTGCTAATACTGGAATTCAGTGGGGTCACTGGGCAGGCTGAGTGTGTGAGCTGCTGGAGGGACCCAGTTTGCCCACATGTAAACATCCAGTCTCACTCTTGCCAGCCACAGAAAGGAGCAGGATGTGGCTGCTGGCGATGCCTGTCACGTATATGTAGTGTATATGTGTGCTATCCCAGCCTGCTGGGAACACTTCTTCTTTGGGACTGCTTGGGCTGAGGGAGAGAAAGCAGTGGTAGTTTCTGAGGTTTCGAGTTTGCTCGAGTTTCTCAGGCTGTTTCTGGAGCCACCCCGAGTTCTCTTCCTTGAAGCATTTCAAGTCCTGCTAATTTTCAAAATTCAAACAGACACAGCCCTAAGCTAGTTGATCTGACTTCAGAGCTATTCTTACGCTGAGCTGTTGCATGATCTGATCTCCTGAGATGTCTTCCATCTCAGTTTATGACCTGGTTCTTGTGAAAAGTAGGATCTTTTAGCCTGGAGAAGAGAGGTTTCTGGAGAGACAGTATTGTGGCCTTTGAATATGTAAAGAGGGTATAAGACAAATGGAGAAAGACTTTTTAGGAAAGTTTGCAGAGACAGGATAAGGGGCCATGCTTTCAAACTGAGACTAGGTTTAGATTGGCTAAAAGGAAAAACTTTTCTACAATGAAGCTGGTGAGACACTCAAACGGGTGTTCCAGAGAAGTTGTGGATGCCCCATCATTGAGAGTGCTCCTTATCAGTTTGGCTAGTCTTGAGCAATTTGATCTACTGTAAGATCTACCTGGCAAGGAAGTTGGACTACATGATCTTTAATCACAGACTGTTGTATGATTCCGTGGAAGACAGAATGCAATAAAGTTCATATTTCAGATTTTGGCGCAGACATATTTATTTTTTCTCACTTTATGCATCATTGCAATGACAACTTGTTAGCTTCTGAAATGATTAGCTGAGATTGATTTCCTTCCTTAGTTTCATTTTCTCTGTTATTCCTTCACTCTTGGACTTTTTTTTTCACTAGATTCCCTCTTTCAGTAAACTGCCCTTAAGTATCACTTTGCTCCCCACCTGGCTTTTTTTTTTTTTTCAATGACACCTTTTCACTGGTTCGTTTTGGGCCTTTGCTGCTTGAAGTCCAGCAGCCTCCTTGTCTGAGCATTACGGAGCTTTCTTTACAGCTTCATCACTATGCAAAAAGCCATAAATTACTGTGTTCCATCTCACATACCATCAAGTATCACACTAATATTCCCTCTGCTGAATAGCTGGTTGGTTTACATAGACCAGCCAAATACCAGGAAATCCAGATGGCAGCAAGAATCTTGTAGACTACTCCCGCTGTTCATTTAAATTCTGGAGAAGTCAGGTGAGGTATCACATTCTCTTGAAAGAAGTGTCTATCATCTCGGACATTCTAGAATGGGCTATTAATATTGTCATGAGTTTCTGGCTAGACTTTTTAGTATGCAAATTCAAATTCAAATGATCTGAAATGATAGAACTTCAAGAAATTTTTTTTCCCAGAATCGAAGTATGATGGAGTTCCATAGGGAGAATCTTAATCTTAGTTATTCTATTCCATCTCACATCATGGCTGGGGGCAGGGAGAAGGGAGTATCTTTGGGGGACAATGGGTTCCGGTGTAGTCAGTAAGCTGGGCAGAGGAGCCATCAGGTATTTTCTGTTGTTGGGCGGGGGGGGGGGGGATTCGTGTGAACTCTTCCTTTCTTGTACCCTGCCACTAGTATTGTTGCTAAAATTGTTTGTTTTCTCATCCAAGTGACAAAATCAGCACACTTAATGAGGGATGAAGAGGGAGCAGCGACCTCAGAACAGGAGGAAGAAGAAGCAGAGCCTGCTGTCCTCCAGAAGAAAAAAACACTACCAGCCAACTTTGCATCATCTGTGAACTTCCTGGGCGTGTACTCTATCCCCTTGTCCAGAACACTGAGCAAGATATTAAACAGGACTGGGCCCAAGACCGAGCCTTGGGGACCAGCTGGATGAACTCTATTTCCCACCACTCTGTGGGCCTGGCCATCACCCAGTTTGTCACCCAGCAAACAGCCCACCCATGCAAACCATAAGCAGACAGTTTCTTCAGGAGAATGATGTGAGACTCATTGCAAAAAGGATCAGGGAGATGCCTAGGAAGAGTCTCAGGTGAATCCAGGAGACTATAGTGGAGGAAGGACGCGAGGAAGAAGAAGGCGTTCTTAAAGTGGCACCCTGGCAGCAGCCCTGAAAGGGCGCATAACACACGGCGTCTCGCTGCCCTCCGTTCTACATACTCGCAGCTCCCTCTGCCGACTTGCAAAAGTTGCTACCAGAGCAGAGGCGGCCAGATTGAAGAGGCAGTGCCTAGGTTCACCTTCTCCTTACTGCACGTAAGCCACGTCCAGCTCCTCGCTGCACTCTGGATTTCCCTTCTCCGCGGCACTTACAGTGGTGCTGTGTGCAACTCGGCGCCTAGAAGCGACCGCCAATGCTTTCACAGCGGGCTGCAAGGGAACCAAGGAGCAGCACAAGCAGCAGTGCTTCAGCTTGCTCCTTCCGACTGCTAAGGGCACTTGGGAAGGCAAGCGAGAGTCAACCACCTTCCTCTCCTAGTAGCCTGTAACGTGGTGCACACAAGCACGGGACTAGTGCCGCTTCGTTCACCGCCCTCGCCCAAGCGTGGAGCCGCTTTCACTTGCCGGCGGCCAGAAGCCGCTGCAAGGGCGCCACACAACCACAAGTGCGCCGGCAGCCAAGAGCTAGAGAACGCTGCTTCTGCCCAAGCCCGCCTAGGGCGTGCACCTTTGTTCTCAGAGCTCCGTGCAACAGTCTGCCTCTCTCGCAGTTCGAATGGAAAACGAAAGCTTTTCGCCTACGCCCTTCACAGAGATCCGTTGCCAGGACGAGAATGTCTTGTGGCCGGAGCTCGCCCCGGCCGCGAGGAAGCTGCTATTAGCACCGCGTTGCAGGGCCACGTCTCGCTTCTTGACTACGTGCTCAGCGCTCTCCGAATTCGCCGCTAGCTCCACGGTCTTTCTCAGCTGCAAGTAGCAGCGCTCACAGTACATAGAGCTTCGCAAGGACCGAAGACCCGGAGGGAAGTTTCGCACAGGAAAATGTACCAGGACAGAGACGTGTTCTACGTTGTCCCTTCTCGTCATGCAGTTTGTGCCTCTGCTGCTTCTGCTGTTAGGAATCGCTCCTTGAAAGGCGAGCGAGAGCGTCCTTCCGGGTGCATTGCACTGAGTCGAGTGCTCGCTCGGGACTTTGCTCTCGGGGCCAAGGCAAGAGGGCGTGCTTGCCCGCAGAACTGAGAACACGCTGTTGGGCAGAGCTGCAACTGACCGCTGGAGTTCAGCTCTCGCCGGACGGCAGAAGGCGAAGAACGAAGCCGCTTGCGAGCGGCGCAGTGCAGCGAAGAGCTCTCCGAATTCGCCGCTAGCTCCACGGTCCTTCTCAGCTGCGAGTAGCAGCGCTCGCAGTACACAGGGCTTCGCAAGGCCCGAAGACCCGGAGGGAAGTATCGCACACGAAAATGCGCCAGGACAGAGACGTGTTCTACGTTGTCCCTTCTCGTCATGCAGTTTGTGCCTCTGCTGCTTCTGCTGTTAGGAATCGCTCCTTGAAAGGCGAGCGAGAGCGTCCTTCTGGGTGCATTGCACTAAGTCGAATGCTCGCTCGGGACTTTGCTCTCGGGGCCAAGGCAAGAGGGCGTGCTTGCCCGCAGAACTGAGAACACGCTGTTGGGCAGAGCTGAAACTTACCGCTGGAGTTCAGCTCTCGCCGGACGGCAGAAGGCGAAGAACGAAGCCGCTTGCGAGCGGCGCAGTGCAGCGAAGAGCTCTCCGAATTCGCCGCTAGCTCCACGGTCCTTCTCAGCTGCGAGTAGCAGCGCTCGCAGTACACAGGGCTTCGCAAGGCCCGAAGACCCGGAGGGAAGTTTCGCACACGAAAATGTGCCAGGACAGAGACGTGTTCTACGTTGTCCCTTCTCGTCATGCAGTTTGTGCCTCTGCTGCTTCTGCTGTTAGGAATCGCTCCTTGAAAGGCGAGCGAGAGCGTCCTTCTGGGTGCATTGCACTGAGTCGAGTGCTCGCTCGGGACTTTGCTCTCGGGGCCAAGGCAAGAGGGCGTGCTTGCCCGCAGAACTGAGAACACGCTGTTGGGCAGAGCTGCAACTGACCGCTGGAGTTCAGCTCTCGCCGGACGGCAGAAGGCGAAGAACGAAGCCGCTTGCGAGCGGCGCAGTGCAGCGAAGAGCTCTCCGAATTCGCCGCTAGCTCCACGGTCCTTCTCAGCTGCGAGTAGCAGCGCTCGCAGTACACAGAGCTTCGCAAGGCCCGAAGACCCGGAGGGAAGTATGGCACACGAAAATGCGCCAGGACAGAGACGTGTTCTACGTTGTCCCTTCTCGTCATGCAGTTTGTGCCTCTGCTGCTTCTGCTGTTAGGAATCGCTCCTTGAAAGGCGAGCGAGAGCGTCCTTCCGGGTGCATTGCACTGAGTCGAGTGCTCGCTCGGGACTTTGCTCTCGGGGCCAAGGCAAGAGGGCGTGCTTGCCCGCAGAACTGAGAACACGCTGTTGGGCAGAGCTGCAACTGACCGCTGGAGTTCAGCTCTCGCCGGACGGCAGAAGGCGAAGAACGAAGCCGCTTGCGAGCGGCGCAGTGCAGCGAAGAGCTCTCCGAATTCGCCGCTAGCTCCACGGTCCTTCTCAGCTGCGAGTAGCAGCGCTCGCAGTACACAGGGCTTCGCAAGGCCCGAAGACCCGGAGGGAAGTATCGCACACGAAAATGTGCCAGGACAGAGACGTGTTCTACGTTGTCCCTTCTCGTCATGCAGTTTGTGCCTCTGCTGCTTCTGCTGTTAGGAATCGCTCCTTGAAAGACGAGCGAGAGCGTCCTTCCGGGTGCATTGCACTGAGTCGAGTGCTCGCTCGGGGCTTTGCTCTCGGGGCCAAGGCAAGAGGGCGTGCTTGCCCGCAGAACTGAGAACACGCTGTTGGGCAGAGCTGCAACTGACCGCTGGAGTTCAGCTCTCGCCGGACGGCAGAAGGCGAAGAACGAAGCCGCTTGCGAGCGGCGCAGTGCAGCGAAGAGCTCTCCGAATTCGCCGCTAGCTCCACGGTCCTTCTCAGCTGCGAGTAGCAGCGCTCGCAGTACACAGGGCTTCGCAAGGCCCGAAGACCCGGAGGGAAGTTTCGCACACGAAAATGCGCCAGGACAGAGACGTGTTCTACGTTGTCCCTTCTCGTCATGCAGTTTGTGCCTCTGCTGCTTCTGCTGTTAGGAATCGCTCCTTGAAAGGCGAGCGAGAGCGTCCTTCCGGGTGCATTGCACTGAGTCGAGTGCTCGCTCGGGACTTTGCTCTCGGGGCCAAGGCAAGAGGGCGTGCTTGCCCGCAGAACTGAGAACACGCTGTTGGGCAGAGCTGCAACTGACCGCTGGAGTTCAGCTCTCGCCGGACGGCAGAAGGCGAAGAACGAAGCCGCTTGCGAGCGGCGCAGTGCAGCGAAGAGCTCTCCGAATTCGCCGCTAGCTCCACGGTCCTTCTCAGCTGCGAGTAGCAGCGCTCGCAGTACACAGGGCTTCGCAAGGCCCGAAGACCCGGAGGGAAGTATCGCACACGAAAATGTGCCAGGACAGAGACGTGTTCTACGTTGTCCCTTCTCGTCATGCAGTTTGTGCCTCTGCTGCTTCTGCTGTTAGGAATCGCTCCTTGAAAGGCGAGCGAGAGCGTCCTTCCGGGTGCATTGCACTGAGTCGAGTGCTCGCTCGGGACTTTGCTCTCGGGGCCAAGGCAAGAGGGCGTGCTTGCCCGCAGAACTGAGAACACGCTGTTGGGCAGAGCTGCAACTGACCGCTGGAGTTCAGCTCTCGCCGGACGGCAGAAGGCGAAGAACGAAGCCGCTTGCGAGCGGCGCAGTGCAGCGAAGAGCTCTCCGAATTCGCCGCTAGCTCCACGGTCCTTCTCAGCAGCGAGTAGCAGCGCTCGCAGTACACAGGGCTTCGCAAGGCCCGAAGACCCGGAGGGAAGTTTCGCACACGAAAATGTGCCAGGACAGAGACGTGTTCTACGTTGTCCCTTCTCGTCATGCAGTTTGTGCCTCTGCTGCTTCTGCTGTTAGGAATCGCTCCTTGAAAGGCGAGCGAGAGCGTCCTTCCGGGTGCATTGCACTGAGTCGAGTGCTCGCTCGGGGCTTTGCTCTCGGGGCCAAGGCAAGAGGGCGTGCTTGCCCGCAGAACTGAGAACACGCTGTTGGGCAGAGCTGCAACTGACCGCTGGAGTTCAGCTCTCGCCGGACGGCAGAAGGCGAAGAACGAAGCCGCTTGCGAGCGGCGCAGTGCAGCGAAGAGCTCTCCGAATTCGCCGCTAGCTCCACGGTCCTTCTCAGCTGCGAGTAGCAGCGCTCGCAGTACACAGAGCTTCGCAAGGCCCGAAGACCCGGAGGGAAGTATCGCACACGAAAATGTGCCAGGACAGAGACGTGTTCTACGTTGTCCCTTCTCGTCATGCAGTTTGTGCCTCTGCTGCTTCTGCTGTTAGGAATCGCTCCTTGAAAGGCGAGCGAGAGCGTCCTTCCGGGTGCATTGCACTGAGTCGAGTGCTCGCTCGGGGCTTTGCTCTCGGGGCCAAGGCAAGAGGGCGTGCTTGCCTGCAGAACTGAGAACACGCTGTTGGGCAGAGCTGCAACTGACCGCTGGAGTTCAGCTCTCGCCGGACGGCAGAAGGCGAAGAACGAAGCCGCTTGCGAGCGGCGCAGTGCAGCGAAGAGCTCTCCGAATTCGCCGCTAGCTCCACGGTCCTTCTCAGCTGCGAGTAGCAGCGCTCGCAGTACACAGGGCTTCGCAAGGCCCGAAGACCCGGAGGGAAGTTTCGCACACGAAAATGCGCCAGGACAGAGACGTGTTCTACGTTGTCCCTTCTCGTCATGCAGTTTGTGCCTCTGCTGCTTCTGCTGTTAGGAATCGCTCCTTGAAAGGCGAGCGAGAGCGTCCTTCCGGGTGCATTGCACTGAGTCGAGTGCTCGCTCGGGGCTTTGCTCTCGGGGCCAAGGCAAGAGGGCGTGCTTGCCCGCAGAACTGAGAACACGCTGTTGGGCAGAGCTGCAACTGACCGCTGGAGTTCAGCTCTCGCCGGACGGCAGAAGGCGAAGAACGAAGCCGCTTGCGAGCGGCGCAGTGCAGCGAAGAGCTCTCCGAATTCGCCGCTAGCTCCACGGTCCTTCTCAGCTGCGAGTAGCAGCGCTCGCAGTACACAGGGCTTCGCAAGGCCCGAAGACCCGGAGGGAAGTTTCGCACACGAAAATGCGCCAGGACAGAGACGTGTTCTACGTTGTCCCTTCTCGTCATGCAGTTTGTGCCTCTGCTGCTTCTGCTGTTAGGAATCGCTCCTTGAAAGGCGAGCGAGAGCGTCCTTCCGGGTGCATTGCACTGAGTCGAGTGCTCGCTCGGGGCTTTGCTCTCGGGGCCAAGGCAAGAGGGCGTGCTTGCCCGCAGAACTGAGAACACGCTGTTGGGCAGAGCTGCAACTGACCGCTGGAGTTCAGCTCTCGCCGGACGGCAGAAGGCGAAGAACGAAGCCGCTTGCGAGCGTCGCAGTGCAGCGAAGAGCTCTCCGAATTCGCCGCTAGCTCCACGGTCCTTCCCAGCTGCGAGTAGCAGCGCTCGCAGTACACAGGGCTTCGCAAGGCCCGAAGACCCGGAGGGAAGTATCGCACACGAAAATGCGCCAGGACAGAGACGTGTTCTACGTTGTCCCTTCTCGTCATGCAGTTTGTGCCTCTGCTGCTTCTGCTGTAGGTAATCGCTCCTTGAAAGACGAGCGAGAGCGTCCTTCCGGGTGCATTGCACTGAGTCGAGTGCTCGCTCGGGACTTTGCACTCGGGGCCAAGGCAAGAGGGCGTGCTTGCCCGCAGAACTGAGAACACGCTGTTGGGCAGAGCTGCAACTGACCGCTGGAGTTCAGCTCTCGCCGGACGGCAGAAGGCGAAGAACGAAGCCGCTTGCGAGCGGCGCAGTGCAGCGAAGAGCTCTCCGAATTCGCCGCTAGCTCCACGGTCCTTCTCAGCTGCGAGTAGCAGCGCTCGCAGTACACAGGGCTTCGCAAGGCCCGAAGACCCGGAGGGAAGTATCGCACACGAAAATGCGCCAGGACAGAGACGTGTTCTACGTTGTCCCTTCTCGTCATGCAGTTTGTGCCTCTGCTGCTTCTGCTGTTAGGAATCGCTCCTTGAAAGGCGAGCGAGAGCGTCCTTCCGGGTGCATTGCACTGAGTCGAGTGCTCGCTCGGGGCTTTGCTCTCGGGGCCAAGGCAAGAGGGCGTGCTTGCCCGCAGAACTGAGAACACGCTGTTGGGCAGAGCTGCAACTGACCGCTGGAGTTCAGCTCTCGCCGGACGGCAGAAGGCGAAGAACGAAGCCGCTTGCGGGCGGCGCAGTGCAGCGAAGAGCTCTCCGAATTCGCCGCTAGCTCCACGGTCCTTCTCAGCTGCGAGTAGCAGCGCTCGCAGTACACAGGGCTTCGCAAGGCCCGAAGACCCGGAGGGAAGTATCGCACACGAAAATGCGCCAGGACAGAGACGTGTTCTACGTTGTCCCTTCTCGTCATGCAGTTTGTGCCTCTGCTGCTTCTGCTGTTAGGAATCGCTCCTTGAAAGGCGAGCGAGAGCGTCCTTCTGGGTGCATTGCACTAAGTCGAATGCTCGCTCGGGACTTTGCTCTCGGGGCCAAGGCAAGAGGGCGTGCTTGCCCGCAGAACTGAGAACACGCTGTTGGGCAGAGCTGAAACTTACCGCTGGAGTTCAGCTCTCGCCGGACGGCAGAAGGCGAAGAACGAAGCCGCTTGCGAGCGGCGCAGTGCAGCGAAGAGCTCTCCGAATTCGCCGCTAGCTCCACGGTCCTTCTCAGCTGCGAGTAGCAGCGCTCGCAGTACACAGGGCTTCGCAAGGCCCGAAGACCCGGAGGGAAGTTTCGCACACGAAAATGTGCCAGGACAGAGACGTGTTCTACGTTGTCCCTTCTCGTCATGCAGTTTGTGCCTCTGCTGCTTCTGCTGTTAGGAATCGCTCCTTGAAAGGCGAGCGAGAGCGTCCTTCTGGGTGCATTGCACTGAGTCGAGTGCTCGCTCGGGACTTTGCTCTCGGGGCCAAGGCAAGAGGGCGTGCTTGCCCGCAGAACTGAGAACACGCTGTTGGGCAGAGCTGCAACTGACCGCTGGAGTTCAGCTCTCGCCGGACGGCAGAAGGCGAAGAACGAAGCCGCTTGCGAGCGGCGCAGTGCAGCGAAGAGCTCTCCGAATTCGCCGCTAGCTCCACGGTCCTTCTCAGCTGCGAGTAGCAGCGCTCGCAGTACACAGAGCTTCGCAAGGCCCGAAGACCCGGAGGGAAGTATGGCACACGAAAATGCGCCAGGACAGAGACGTGTTCTACGTTGTCCCTTCTCGTCATGCAGTTTGTGCCTCTGCTGCTTCTGCTGTTAGGAATCGCTCCTTGAAAGGCGAGCGAGAGCGTCCTTCCGGGTGCATTGCACTGAGTCGAGTGCTCGCTCGGGACTTTGCTCTCGGGGCCAAGGCAAGAGGGCGTGCTTGCCCGCAGAACTGAGAACACGCTGTTGGGCAGAGCTGCAACTGACCGCTGGAGTTCAGCTCTCGCCGGACGGCAGAAGGCGAAGAACGAAGCCGCTTGCGAGCGGCGCAGTGCAGCGAAGAGCTCTCCGAATTCGCCGCTAGCTCCACGGTCCTTCTCAGCTGCGAGTAGCAGCGCTCGCAGTACACAGGGCTTCGCAAGGCCCGAAGACCCGGAGGGAAGTATCGCACACGAAAATGTGCCAGGACAGAGACGTGTTCTACGTTGTCCCTTCTCGTCATGCAGTTTGTGCCTCTGCTGCTTCTGCTGTTAGGAATCGCTCCTTGAAAGACGAGCGAGAGCGTCCTTCCGGGTGCATTGCACTGAGTCGAGTGCTCGCTCGGGGCTTTGCTCTCGGGGCCAAGGCAAGAGGGCGTGCTTGCCCGCAGAACTGAGAACACGCTGTTGGGCAGAGCTGCAACTGACCGCTGGAGTTCAGCTCTCGCCGGACGGCAGAAGGCGAAGAACGAAGCCGCTTGCGAGCGGCGCAGTGCAGCGAAGAGCTCTCCGAATTCGCCGCTAGCTCCACGGTCCTTCTCAGCTGCGAGTAGCAGCGCTCGCAGTACACAGGGCTTCGCAAGGCCCGAAGACCCGGAGGGAAGTTTCGCACACGAAAATGCGCCAGGACAGAGACGTGTTCTACGTTGTCCCTTCTCGTCATGCAGTTTGTGCCTCTGCTGCTTCTGCTGTTAGGAATCGCTCCTTGAAAGACGAGCGAGAGCGTCCTTCCGGATGCATTGCACTGAGTCGAGTGCTCGCTCGGGACTTTGCTCTCGGGGCCAAGGCAAGAGGGCGTGCTTGCCCGCAGAACTGAGAACACGCTGTTGGGCAGAGCTGCAACTGACCGCTGGAGTTCAGCTCTCGCCGGACGGCAGAAGGCGAAGAACGAAGCCGCTTGCGAGCGGCGCAGTGCAGCGAAGAGCTCTCCGAATTCGCCGCTAGCTCCACGGTCCTTCTCAGCTGCGAGTAGCAGCGCTCGCAGTACACAGGGCTTCGCAAGGCCCGAAGACCCGGAGGGAAGTATCGCACACGAAAATGTGCCAGGACAGAGACGTGTTCTACGTTGTCCCTTCTCGTCATGCAGTTTGTGCCTCTGCTGCTTCTGCTGTTAGGAATCGCTCCTTGAAAGGCGAGCGAGAGCGTCCTTCCGGGTGCATTGCACTGAGTCGAGTGCTCGCTCGGGACTTTGCTCTCGGGGCCAAGGCAAGAGGGCGTGCTTGCCCGCAGAACTGAGAACACGCTGTTGGGCAGAGCTGCAACTGACCGCTGGAGTTCAGCTCTCGCCGGACGGCAGAAGGCGAAGAACGAAGCCGCTTGCGAGCGGCGCAGTGCAGCGAAGAGCTCTCCGAATTCGCCGCTAGCTCCACGGTCCTTCTCAGCAGCGAGTAGCAGCGCTCGCAGTACACAGGGCTTCGCAAGGCCCGAAGACCCGGAGGGAAGTTTCGCACACGAAAATGTGCCAGGACAGAGACGTGTTCTACGTTGTCCCTTCTCGTCATGCAGTTTGTGCCTCTGCTGCTTCTGCTGTTAGGAATCGCTCCTTGAAAGGCGAGCGAGAGCGTCCTTCCGGGTGCATTGCACTGAGTCGAGTGCTCGCTCGGGGCTTTGCTCTCGGGGCCAAGGCAAGAGGGCGTGCTTGCCCGCAGAACTGAGAACACGCTGTTGGGCAGAGCTGCAACTGACCGCTGGAGTTCAGCTCTCGCCGGACGGCAGAAGGCGAAGAACGAAGCCGCTTGCGAGCGGCGCAGTGCAGCGAAGAGCTCTCCGAATTCGCCGCTAGCTCCACGGTCCTTCTCAGCTGCGAGTAGCAGCGCTCGCAGTACACAGAGCTTCGCAAGGCCCGAAGACCCGGAGGGAAGTATCGCACACGAAAATGTGCCAGGACAGAGACGTGTTCTACGTTGTCCCTTCTCGTCATGCAGTTTGTGCCTCTGCTGCTTCTGCTGTTAGGAATCGCTCCTTGAAAGGCGAGCGAGAGCGTCCTTCCGGGTGCATTGCACTGAGTCGAGTGCTCGCTCGGGGCTTTGCTCTCGGGGCCAAGGCAAGAGGGCGTGCTTGCCCGCAGAACTGAGAACACGCTGTTGGGCAGAGCTGCAACTGACCGCTGGAGTTCAGCTCTCGCCGGACGGCAGAAGGCGAAGAACGAAGCCGCTTGCGAGCGGCGCAGTGCAGCGAAGAGCTCTCCGAATTCGCCGCTAGCTCCACGGTCCTTCTCAGCTGCGAGTAGCAGCGCTCGCAGTACACAGGGCTTCGCAAGGCCCGAAGACCCGGAGGGAAGTTTCGCACACGAAAATGCGCCAGGACAGAGACGTGTTCTACGTTGTCCCTTCTCGTCATGCAGTTTGTGCCTCTGCTGCTTCTGCTGTTAGGAATCGCTCCTTGAAAGGCGAGCGAGAGCGTCCTTCCGGGTGCATTGCACTGAGTCGAGTGCTCGCTCGGGGCTTTGCTCTCGGGGCCAAGGCAAGAGGGCGTGCTTGCCCGCAGAACTGAGAACACGCTGTTGGGCAGAGCTGCAACTGACCGCTGGAGTTCAGCTCTCGCCGGACGGCAGAAGGCGAAGAACGAAGCCGCTTGCGAGCGGCGCAGTGCAGCGAAGAGCTCTCCGAATTCGCCGCTAGCTCCACGGTCCTTCTCAGCTGCGAGTAGCAGCGCTCGCAGTACACAGGGCTTCGCAAGGCCCGAAGACCCGGAGGGAAGTTTCGCACACGAAAATGCGCCAGGACAGAGACGTGTTCTACGTTGTCCCTTCTCGTCATGCAGTTTGTGCCTCTGCTGCTTCTGCTGTTAGGAATCGCTCCTTGAAAGGCGAGCGAGAGCGTCCTTCCGGGTGCATTGCACTGAGTCGAGTGCTCGCTCGGGGCTTTGCTCTCGGGGCCAAGGCAAGAGGGCGTGCTTGCCCGCAGAACTGAGAACACGCTGTTGGGCAGAGCTGCAACTGACCGCTGGAGTTCAGCTCTCGCCGGACGGCAGAAGGCGAAGAACGAAGCCGCTTGCGAGCGGCGCAGTGCAGCGAAGAGCTCTCCGAATTCGCCGCTAGCTCCACGGTCCTTCCCAGCTGCGAGTAGCAGCGCTCGCAGTACACAGGGCTTCGCAAGGCCCGAAGACCCGGAGGGAAGTATCGCACACGAAAATGCGCCAGGACAGAGACGTGTTCTACGTTGTCCCTTCTCGTCATGCAGTTTGTGCCTCTGCTGCTTCTGCTGTAGGTAATCGCTCCTTGAAAGACGAGCGAGAGCGTCCTTCCGGGTGCATTGCACTGAGTCGAGTGCTCGCTCGGGACTTTGCACTCGGGGCCAAGGCAAGAGGGCGTGCTTGCCCGCAGAACTGAGAACACGCTGTTGGGCAGAGCTGCAACTGACCGCTGGAGTTCAGCTCTCGCCGGACGGCAGAAGGCGAAGAACGAAGCCGCTTGCGAGCGGCGCAGTGCAGCGAAGAGCTCTCCGAATTCGCCGCTAGCTCCACGGTCCTTCTCAGCTGCGAGTAGCAGCGCTCGCAGTACACAGGGCTTCGCAAGGCCCGAAGACCCGGAGGGAAGTATCGCACACGAAAATGCGCCAGGACAGAGACGTGTTCTACGTTGTCCCTTCTCGTCATGCAGTTTGTGCCTCTGCTGCTTCTGCTGTTAGGAATCGCTCCTTGAAAGGCGAGCGAGAGCGTCCTTCCGGGTGCATTGCACTGAGTCGAGTGCTCGCTCGGGGCTTTGCTCTCGGGGCCAAGGCAAGAGGGCGTGCTTGCCCGCAGAACTGAGAACACGCTGTTGGGCAGAGCTGCAACTGACCGCTGGAGTTCAGCTCTCGCCGGACGGCAGAAGGCGAAGAACGAAGCCGCTTGCGGGCGGCGCAGTGCAGCGAAGAGCTCTCCGAATTCGCCGCTAGCTCCACGGTCCTTCTCAGCTGCGAGTAGCAGCGCTCGCAGTACACAGGGCTTCGCAAGGCCCGAAGACCCGGAGGGAAGTATCGCACACGAAAATGCGCCAGGACAGAGACGTGTTCTACGTTGTCCCTTCTCGTCATGCAGTTTGTGCCTCTGCTGCTTCTGCTGTTAGGAATCGCTCCTTGAAAGGCGAGCGAGAGCGTCCTTCCGGGTGCATTGCACTGAGTCGAGTGCTCGCTCGGGGCTTTGCTCTCGGGGCCAAGGCAAGAGGGCGTGCTTGCCCGCAGAACTGAGAACACGCTGTTGGGCAGAGCTGCAACTGACCGCTGGAGTTCAGCTCTCGCCGGACGGCAGAAGGCGAAGAACGAAGCCGCTTGCGAGCGGCGCAGTGCAGCGAAGAGCTCTCCGAATTCGCCGCTAGCTCCACGGTCCTTCCCAGCTGCGAGTAGCAGCGCTCGCAGTACACAGGGCTTCGCAAGGCCCGAAGACCCGGAGGGAAGTATCGCACACGAAAATGCGCCAGGACAGAGACGTGTTCTACGTTGTCCCTTCTCGTCATGCAGTTTGTGCCTCTGCTGCTTCTGCTGTAGGTAATCGCTCCTTGAAAGACGAGCGAGAGCGTCCTTCCGGGTGCATTGCACTGAGTCGAGTGCTCGCTCGGGACTTTGCACTCGGGGCCAAGGCAAGAGGGCGTGCTTGCCCGCAGAACTGAGAACACGCTGTTGGGCAGAGCTGCAACTGACCGCTGGAGTTCAGCTCTCGCCGGACGGCAGAAGGCGAAGAACGAAGCCGCTTGCGAGCGGCGCAGTGCAGCGAAGAGCTCTCCGAATTCGCCGCTAGCTCCACGGTCCTTCTCAGCTGCGAGTAGCAGCGCTCGCAGTACACAGAGCTTCGCAAGGCCCGAAGACCCGGAGGGAAGTATCGCACACGAAAATGCGCCAGGACAGAGACGTGTTCTACGTTGTCCCTTCTCGTCATGCAGTTTGTGCCTCTGCTGCTTCTGCTGTTAGGAATCGCTCCTTGAAAGGCGAGCGAGAGCGTCCTTCCGGGTGCATTGCACTGAGTCGAGTGCTCGCTCGGGGCTTTGCTCTCGGGGCCAAGGCAAGAGGGCGTGCTTGCCCGCAGAACTGAGAACACGCTGTTGGGCAGAGCTGCAACTGACCGCTGGAGTTCAGCTCTCGCCGGACGGCAGAAGGCGAAGAACGAAGCCGCTTGCGGGCGGCGCAGTGCAGCGAAGAGCTCTCCGAATTCGCCGCTAGCTCCACGGTCCTTCTCAGCTGCGAGTAGCAGCGCTCGCAGTACACAGGGCTTCGCAAGGCCCGAAGACCCGGAGGGAAGTATCGCACACGAAAATGCGCCAGGACAGAGACGTGTTCTACGTTGTCCCTTCTCGTCATGCAGTTTGTGCCTCTGCTGCTTCTGCTGTTAGGAATCGCTCCTTGAAAGGCGAGCGAGAGCGTCCTTCCGGGTGCATTGCACTGAGTCGAGTGCTCGCTCGGGGCTTTGCTCTCGGGGCCAAGGCAAGAGGGCGTGCTTGCCCGCAGAACTGAGAACACGCTGTTGGGCAGAGCTGCAACTGACCGCTGGAGTTCAGCTCTCGCCGGACGGCAGAAGGCGAAGAACGAAGCCGCTTGCGGGCGGCGCAGTGCAGCGAAGAGCTCTCCGAATTCGCCGCTAGCTCCACGGTCCTTCTCAGCTGCGAGTAGCAGCGCTCGCAGTACACAGGGCTTCGCAAGGCCCGATGACCCGGAGGGAAGTTTCGCACACGAAAATGCGCCAGGACAGAGACGTGTTCTACGTTGTCCCTTCTCGTCATGCAGTTTGTGCCTCTGCTGCTTCTGCTGTTAGGAATCGCTCCTTGAAAGACGAGCGAGAGCGTCCTTCCGGATGCATTGCACTGAGTCGAGTGCTCGCTCGGGACTTTGCTCTCGGGGCCAAGGCAAGAGGGCGTGCTTGCCCGCAGAACTGAGAACACGCTGTTGGGCAGAGCTGCAACTGACCGCTGGAGTTCAGCTCTCGCCGGACGGCAGAAGGCGAAGAACGAAGCCGCTTGCGAGCGGCGCAGTGCAGCGAAGAGCTCTCCGAATTCGCCGCTAGCTCCACGGTCCTTCTCAGCTGCGAGTAGCAGCGCTCGCAGTACACAGGGCTTCGCAAGGCCCGAAGACCCGGAGGGAAGTTTCGCACACGGAAATGCGCCAGGACAGAGACGTGTTCTACGTTGTCCCTTCTCGTCATGCAGTTTGTGCCTCTGCTGCTTCTGCTGTTAGGAATCGCTCCTTGAAAGGCGAGCGAGAGCGTCCTTCCGGGTGCATTGCACTGAGTCGAGTGCTCGCTCGGGACTTTGCTCTCGGGGCCAAGGCAAGAGGGCGTGCTTGCCCGCAGAACTGAGAACACGCTGTTGGGCAGAGCTGCAACTGACCGCTGGAGTTCAGCTCTCGCCGGACGGCAGAAGGCGAAGAACGAAGCCGCTTGCGAGCGGCGCAGTGCAGCGAAGAGCTCTCCGAATTCGCCGCTAGCTCCACGGTCCTTCTCAGCTGCGAGTAGCAGCGCTCGCAGTACACAGAGCTTCGCAAGGCCCGAAGACCCGGAGGGAAGTATCGCACACGAAAATGCGCCAGGACAGAGACGTGTTCTACGTTGTCCCTTCTCGTCATGCAGTTTGTGCCTCTGCTGCTTCTGCTGTTAGGAATCGCTCCTTGAAAGGCGAGCGAGAGCGTCCTTCCGGGTGCATTGCACTGAGTCGAGTGCTCGCTCGGGACTTTGCTCTCGGGGCCAAGGCAAGAGGGCGTGCTTGCCCGCAGAACTGAGAACACGCTGTTGGGCAGAGCTGCAACTGACCGCTGGAGTTCAGCTCTCGCCGGACGGCAGAAGGCGAAGAACGAAGCCGCTTGCGAGCGGCGCAGTGCAGCGAAGAGCTCTCCGAATTCGCCGCTAGCTCCACGGTCCTTCTCAGCTGCGAGTAGCAGCGCTCGCAGTACACAGGGCTTCGCAAGGCCCGAAGACCCGGAGGGAAGTATCGCACACGAAAATGCGCCAGGACAGAGACGTGTTCTACGTTGTCCCTTCTCGTCATGCAGTTTGTGCCTCTGCTGCTTCTGCTGTTAGGAATCGCTCCTTGAAAGGCGAGCGAGAGCGTCCTTCCGGGTGCATTGCACTGAGTCGAGTGATCGCTCGGGACTTTGCTCTCGGGGCCAAGGCAAGAGGGCGTGCTTGCCCGCAGAACTGAGAACACGCTGTTGGGCAGAGCTGCAACTGACCGCTGGAGTTCAGCTCTCGCCGGACGGCAGAAGGCGAAGAACGAAGCCGCTTGCGAGCGGCGCAGTGCAGCGAAGAGCTCTCCGAATTCGCCGCTAGCTCCACGGTCCTTCTCAGCTGCGAGTAGCAGCGCTCGCAGTACACAGGGCTTCGCAAGGCCCGAAGACCCGGAGGGAAGTTTCGCACACGAAAATGCGCCAGGACAGAGACGTGTTCTACGTTGTCCCTTCTCGTCATGCAGTTTGTGCCTCTGCTGCTTCTGCTGTTAGGAATCGCTCCTTGAAAGGCGAGCGAGCGCGTCCTTCCGGGTGCATTGCACTGAGTCGAGTGCTCGCTCGGGACTTTGCTCTCGGGGCCAAGGCAAGAGGGCGTGCTTGCCCGCAGAACTGAGAACACGCTGTTGGGCAGAGCTGCAACTGACCGCTGGAGTTCAGCTCTCGCCGGACGGCAGAAGGCGAAGAACGAAGCCGCTTGCGAGCGGCGCAGTGCAGCGAAGAGCTCTCCGAATTCGCCGCTAGCTCCACGGTCCTTCTCAGCTGCGAGTAGCAGCGCTCGCAGTACACAGGGCTTCGCAAGGCCCGAAGACCCGGAGGGAAGTTTCGCACACGAAAATGCGCCAGGACAGAGACGTGTTCTACGTTGTCCCTTCTCGTCATGCAGTTTGTGCCTCTGCTGCTTCTGCTGTTAGGAATCGCTCCTTGAAAGGCGAGCGAGAGCGTCCTTCCGGGTGCATTGCACTGAGTCGAGTGCTCGCTCGGGACTTTGCTCTCGGGGCCAAGGCAAGAGGGCGTGCTTGCCCGCAGAACTGAGAACACGCTGTTGGGCAGAGCTGCAACTGACCGCTGGAGTTCAGCTCTCGCCGGACGGCAGAAGGCGAAGAACGAAGCCGCTTGCGAGCGGCGCAGTGCAGCGAAGAGCTCTCCGAATTCGCCGCTAGCTCCACGGTCCTTCTCAGCTGCGAGTAGCAGCGCTCGCAGTACACAGAGCTTCGCAAGGCCCGAAGACCCGGAGGGAAGTATCGCACACGAAAATGCGCCAGGACAGAGACGTGTTCTACGTTGTCCCTTCTCGTCATGCAGTTTGTGCCTCTGCTGCTTCTGCTGTTAGGAATCGCTCCTTGAAAGACGAGCGAGAGCGTCCTTCCGGGTGCATTGCACTGAGTCGAGTGCTCGCTCGGGACTTTGCTCTCGGGGCCAAGGCAAGAGGGCGTGCTTGCCCGCAGAACTGAGAACACGCTGTTGGGCAGAGCTGCAACTGACCGCTGGAGTTCAGCTCTCGCCGGACGGCAGAAGGCGAAGAACGAAGCCGCTTGCGAGCGGCGCAGTGCAGCGAAGAGCTCTCCGAATTCGCCGCTAGCTCCACGGTCCTTCTCAGCTGCGAGTAGCAGCGCTCGCAGTACACAGGGCTTCGCAAGGCCCGAAGACCCGGAGGGAAGTATCGCACACGAAAATGCGCCAGGACAGAGACGTGTTCTACGTTGTCCCTTCTCGTCATGCAGTTTGTGCCTCTGCTGCTTCTGCTGTAGGTAATCGCTCCTTGAAAGACGAGCGAGAGCGTCCTTCCGGGTGCATTGCACTGAGTCGAGTGCTCGCTCGGGACTTTGCACTCGGGGCCAAGGCAAGAGGGCGTGCTTGCCCGCAGAACTGAGAACACGCTGTTGGGCAGAGCTGCAACTGACCGCTGGAGTTCAGCTCTCGCCGGACGGCAGAAGGCGAAGAACGAAGCCGCTTGCGAGCGGCGCAGTGCAGCGAAGAGCTCTCCGAATTCGCAGCTAGCTCCACGGTCCTTCTCAGCTGCGAGTAGCAGCGCTCGCAGTACACAGGGCTTCGCAAGGCCCGAAGACCCGGAGGGAAGTATCGCACACGAAAATGCGCCAGGACAGAAACGTGTTCTACGTTGTCCCTTCTCGTCATGCAGTTTGTGCCTCTGCTGCTTCTGCTGTAGGTAATCGCTCCTTGAAAGACGAGCGAGAGCGTCCTTCCGGGTGCATTGCACTGAGTCGAGTGCTCGCTCGGGACTTTGCACTCGGGGCCAAGGCAAGAGGGCGTGCTTGCCCGCAGAACTGAGAACACGCTGTTGGGCAGAGCTGCAACTGACCGCTGGAGTTCAGCTCTCGCCGGACGGCAGAAGGCGAAGAACGAAGCCGCTTGCGAGCGGCACAGTGCAGCGAAGAGCTCTCCGAATTCGCCGCTAGCTCCACGGTCCTTCTCAGCTGCGAGTAGCAGCGCTCGCAGTACACAGAGCTTCGCAAGGCCCGAAGACCCGGAGGGAAGTATCGCACACGAAAATGCGCCAGGACAGAGACGTGTTCTACGTTGTCCCTTCTCGTCATGCAGTTTGTGCCTCTGCTGCTTCTGCTGTTAGGAATCGCTCCTTGAAAGACGAGCGAGAGCGTCCTTCCGGGTGCATTGCACTGAGTCGAGTGCTCGCTCGGGACTTTGCTCTCGGGGCCAAGGCAAGAGGGCGTGCTTGCCCGCAGAACTGAGAACACGCTGTTGGGCAGAGCTGCAACTGACCGCTGGAGTTCAGCTCTCGCCGGACGGCAGAAGGCGAAGAACGAAGCCGCTTGCGAGCGGCGCAGTGCAGCGAAGAGCTCTCCGAATTCGCCGCTAGCTCCACGGTCCTTCTCAGCTGCGAGTAGCAGCGCTCGCAGTACACAGGGCTTCGCAAGGCCCGAAGACCCGGAGGGAAGTATCGCACACGAAAATGCGCCAGGACAGAGACGTGTTCTACGTTGTCCCTTCTCGTCATGCAGTTTGTGCCTCTGCTGCTTCTGCTGTTAGGAATCGCTCCTTGAAAGGCGAGCGAGAGCGTCCTTCCGGGTGCATTGCACTGAGTCGAGTGCTCGCTCGGGACTTTGCTCTCGGGGCCAAGGCAAGAGGGCGTGCTTGCCCGCAGAACTGAGAACACGCTGTTGGGCAGAGCTGCAACTGACCGCTGGAGTTCAGCTCTCGCCGGACGGCAGAAGGCGAAGAACGAAGCCGCTTGCGAGCGGCGCAGTGCAGCGAAGAGCTCTCCGAATTCGCCGCTAGCTCCACGGTCCTTCTCAGCTGCGAGTAGCAGCGCTCGCAGTACACAGGGCTTCGCAAGGCCCGAAGACCCGGAGGGAAGTATCGCACACGAAAATGCGCCAGGACAGAGACGTGTTCTACGTTGTCCCTTCTCGTCATGCAGTTTGTGCCTCTGCTGCTTCTGCTGTTAGGAATCGCTCCTTGAAAGGCGAGCGAGAGCGTCCTTCGGGGTGCATTGCACTGAGTCGAGTGCTCGCTCGGGGCTTTGCTCTCGGGGCCAAGGCAAGAGGGCGTGCTTGCCCGCAGAACTGAGAACACGCTGTTGGGCAGAGCTGCAACTGACCGCTGGAGTTCAGCTCTCGCCGGACGGCAGAAGGCGAAGAACGAAGCCGCTTGCGAGCGGCGCAGTGCAGCGAAGAGCTCTCCGAATTCGCCGCTAGCTCCACGGTCCTTCTCAGCTGCGAGTAGCAGCGCTCGCAGTACACAGAGCTTCGCAAGGCCCGAAGACCCGGAGGGAAGTTTCGCACACGAAAATGCGCCAGGACAGAGACGTGTTCTACGTTGTCCCTTCTCGTCATGCAGTTTGTGCCTCTGCTGCTTCTGCTGTTAGGAATCGCTCCTTGAAAGGCGAGCGAGAGCGTCCTTCCGGGTGCATTGCACTGAGTCGAGTGCTCGCTCGGGACTTTGCTCTCGGGGCCAAGGCAAGAGGGCGTGCTTGCCCGCAGAACTGAGAACACGCTGTTGGGCAGAGCTGCAACTGACCGCTGGAGTTCAGCTCTCGCCGGACGGCAGAAGGCGAAGAACGAAGCCGCTTGCGAGCGGCGCAGTGCAGCGAAGAGCTCTCCGAATTCGCCGCTAGCTCCACAGTCCTTCTCAGCTGCGAGTAGCAGCGCTCGCAGTACACAGGGCTTCGCACCTCTAAATGTTTTACTACTGTGTTATGATTCTGTCTTCAGTTAATAGAACCCGATATACAACAAAGAGATGGGAGCACATGGAGATGCATTGGAGAGCCTACGCTGGAGGTAACACATTCATTTTTTACTCAAACAAATCCAAATTAGAAATGTTGAAAATTACCTGGGGCCATTTCAACAGCCAGCAAACTGACTAACACAACCAATCTTTGGCTTCTATTCAATCCTTTGCTTGTTTTACCTGGACCTTGAAGATCTGTCTGCAGCCTTCCTCTCTGCAAATATATCACACTCGTCCTATTGAGAACCCATGGCTCATCACAGCTGCTTCGCCACGCCTGCTTCCAGAAGAACTGGCAACTACAAGCTGGGAGCCAAGAGATACAACACTTCACTTGGAAAAGGGCCTTCCATGAATCCTAGAATCCCAGAATGGTTTGGACTGGAAGCGACCTTAGAGACAAATTATCTTCTTCCCACATCCTGACACGGGCAGGGACACTTTTCCACTAGTCCAGGTTGCTCCATGTCCGCTCCAGCCTGGCCCTGGACGCTTCCTGCCATGGGGCTCCTACACAGCCTCTTTGAGCAACATGTGCCTCAGCACCCACCCAAGGAAGAATTCCTTTCCAATATCCCATCTATCCCAGCCCTCTGGCAGTTTGAAGCTATTCCCCCTTGTCCTGCGAGTCCAGACCCTTTTCCAAAGTCCCTCCCCAGCTATCTTGGAGCCCCAGCAGGCACTGCAAAGGGCTCGAAGATCTCCCTGGAGCCTTCTGTTCTCCAGATTGGACACCCTCAGCTCTCCCAGACTGTCCTAGAGCAAAGAAGCTCCACCTTTCAAAGCACCTTAGACGCCTCCTACCGGCCAAACTCGATGGCAACGCTGGCCTTCCGGGCCCTACGGATATCGCTTCCGGTGTCGTTCGGGGTCACTCCCGGCTCTCTTCCCGCCCCCCATGGGGCCCTCAGGCGATGCCGCTCCTACGCCACTTCTGCCGCTGTCAGACCAACGGGGGGGCCGGGGGCCAGCCCAGACTCATCCACAATCCACACTGTCCTCGGCGGCTGCTGCGGGCTCACGGCGGCCCACACACCCGGAAGCAGAGCTCCGAACACAGAGGATCATAGCCCCACATTTGTGTTCGTCTCTGCACAAGGCAGGCCAGTCTTGCCATGCCCGGACTTTTCAGTTCAGCACGAGAATGAGAATACACCTGCGCCATGGGGGAGGAAACCTCTAAAGACTCCCTCATACGTGGTCGCTCAACTTAATGCCTAGGCACTTGCCATTCCTAAGGCTACACTAAAGCCTTTTTTACCTTGCGGGTAAGAAATGCCGTTGTTCTCGTGTGCAGCTAAAGGCGCAGCACAGGCAGGCCGGGACAAAAGCTGGGGCAGAGCCCTTCCTCACTCCTTCGCTGTGCTGTACTCCATGCAGCTAGAGCGAAGCGAGAAGGACGCGAGGAAGAAAAAGGCGTTCTTAAAGTAGCACCCTGGCAGCAGCCCTGAAAAGGCGCATAACACACGGCATCTCGCTGCCCTCCGTTCTACATACTCGCGGCTCCCTCTGCCGACTTGCAAAAGTTGCTACCAGAGCAGAGGCGGCCAGATTGAAGAGGCAGTGCCTAGGTTCACCTTCTCCTTACTGCACGTAAGCCACGTCCAGCTCCTCGCTGCACTCTGGATTTCCCTTCTCCGAGGCACTTACCGTGGTGCTGTGTGCAACTCGGCGCCTAGAAGTGACCGCCAATGCTTTCACAGCGGGCTGCAAGGGAACCAAGGAGCAGCACAAGCAGCAGTGCTTCAGCTTGCTCCTTCCGACTGCTAAGGGCACTTGGGAAGGCAAGCGAGAGTCAACCACCTTCCTCTCCTAGTAACGTGGTGCACACAAGCACGGGACTAGTGCCGCTTCGTTCACCGCCCTCGCCCAAGCGTGGAGCCGCTTTCACTTGCCGGCGGCCAGAAGCCGCTGCAAGGGCGCCACACAACCACAAGTGCGCCGGCAGCCAAGAGCTAGAGAACGCTGCTTCTGCCCAAGCCCGCCTAGGGCGTGCACCTTTGTTCTCAGAGCTCCGTGCAACAGTCTGCCTCTCTCGCAGTTCGAATGGAAAACGAAAGCTTTTCGCCTACGCCCGTCACAGAGATCCGTTGCCAGGACGAGAATGCCTTGTGGCCGGAGCTCGCCCCCGCCGCGAGGAAGCTGCTATTAGCACCGCGTTGCAGGGACACGTCTCGCTTCTTGACTACGTGCTCAGCGCTCTCCGAATTCGCCGCTAGCTCCACGGTCTTTCTCAGCTGCAAGTAGCAGCGCTCACAGTACATAGAGCTTCGCAAGGACCGAAGACCCGGAGGGAAGTATCGCACTCGAAAATGTGCCAGGATAGAGACGTTCTACACTGAGTAGAGACACAGACAGACAGAGAGTTCTACACTGCCCCTTCTCGTCGGCCATCTTGTGCTCTGCTGCCTCTGCTGTGACGAATAGGTCCTTGAAAGGCGAGCGACAGCGGCTCTCCAGGCACTGAAGAGAGTTCCCTAGGGACTTTTCGATGTAAAACTTTTTCCACCTCCAAAAATACATGGGTAAGTCCTAAAAGTTTTGGTTTTCTTAAGAATAGTTTCGCCCAAGTTTTGCTGTTCTAAACAACCATGGTTTCAGTCTTCACTTAACTGCTTGTTTCTGTCTTTTTGGCTAGTGGCAATCTAATTCTAAGGTAACTAGATGTGTTGGAAATCCATAAATTACATCTCAAGTTAGGTGGGAAAATTGGCTCGGAAGAAAATGGAATTGAGAATTTGGAAAGAATCCAGAGTGAGCTGATGTCACAATCCGAGATTCCCTTGGGTTCCAAATCCTTTCATTTGTGTTTTTGTGGGCTTTTTGAAGGCGGTGTACAGTTGAAGCCATGATTTAGCTGCGGTGAGACCTGCTCTGCTGTAAAAGCATTATTTTCTCAGTGAGCATGGACAACAGTTAGAGTGTCGTCTTTTAAGATTCCCTGCACTCCACTTATGGTGGCAAAAGCAGTGCCTTGACTGTAATCATAAAAGTGATTACAGCTTCATTGCTTTGACATCATGTAGGATGCTTCCTCCATCTGCTGTGGTCAGCATTAAGTAACAGATTTCTCAGTTTCTAGGAAGAGTCTAGCAAACAATCACCTTGCTCCTTCTCTTGCATTTATTCATCACTGCTATGCTGCTATACAGACAGGTAGTCTGTTTATGATTCAACAATTCAATGGGACATCAAGTAAATAACAAAGCAAAACTAACTACCGAAAGCACTATAAGGGCCAGAGATTAGCTTGGATCAAAACAGGTATTCTCCTAGCATTGTTTACAAACGAGTCAGCATGTGAAACAGAAGGCACAATGTAGTTTGTGCCTTGTTTTGGGCATGCCCGGAAGAAGGAAATTCTGATTTCACATACGGGAAAAGAAATGTTGACATTTGAATGAGATTGTTCATACTCCAGTAAAGGTTGCTTTGAAAGGTTGTGGAAGTCCTGTTAGGAAACATGGCTTTACAAGTCCTTTCCACCAGGAGACAACAGCTGCAGAACATCTGGGTGTGCCAGTGTTGAGAGCACCAGCAAAGATCAAAGTGGAGAAGTTGGTGAACAATGGCAGTGGCCTGGCGGAGGGCAAGTGGGGTGCTGGCTGTGGGACCAGGGGAGTCCTGACTGATTTAGGAGGCGTGTGATGGTCTGTGCCAGCAAGCGGAGTAGTGCTGTGGCCTTGGCACACTGCTAATACTGGAATTCAGTGGGGTCACTGGGCAGGCTGAGTGTGTGAGCTGCTGGAGGGACCCAGTTTGCCCACATGTAAACATCCAGTCTCACTCTTGCCAGCCACAGAAAGGAGCAGGATGTGGCTGCTGGCGATGCCTGTCACGTATATGTAGTGTATATGTGTGCTATCCCAGCCTGCTGGGAACACTTCTTCTTTGGGACTGCTTGGGCTGAGGGAGAGAAAGCAGTGGTAGTTTCTGAGGTTTCGAGTTTGCTCGAGTTTCTCAGGCTGTTTCTGGAGCCACCCCGAGTTCTCTTCCTTGAAGCATTTCAAGTCCTGCTAATTTTCAAAATTCAAACAGACACAGCCCTAAGCTAGTTGATCTGACTTCAGAGCTATTCTTACGCTGAGCTGTTGCATGATCTGATCTCCTGAGATGTCTTCCATCTCAGTTTATGACCTGGTTCTTGTGAAAAGTAGGATCTTTTAGCCTGGAGAAGAGAGGTTTCTGGAGAGACAGTATTGTGGCCTTTGAATATGTAAAGAGGGTATAAGACAAATGGAGAAAGACTTTTTAGGAAAGTTTGCAGAGACAGGATAAGGGGCCATGCTTTCAAACTGAGACTAGGTTTAGATTGGCTAAAAGGAAAAACTTTTCTACAATGAAGCTGGTGAGACACTCAAACGGGTGTTCCAGAGAAGTTGTGGATGCCCCATCATTGAGAGTGCTCCTTATCAGTTTGGCTAGTCTTGAGCAATTTGATCTACTGTAAGATCTACCTGGCAAGGAAGTTGGACTACATGATCTTTAATCACAGACTGTTGTATGATTCCGTGGAAGACAGAATGCAATAAAGTTCATATTTCAGATTTTGGCGCAGACATATTTATTTTTTCTCACTTTATGCATCATTGCAATGACAACTTGTTAGCTTCTGAAATGATTAGCTGAGATTGATTTCCTTCCTTAGTTTCATTTTCTCTGTTATTCCTTCACTCTTGGACTTTTTTTTTCACTAGATTCCCTCTTTCAGTAAACTGCCCTTAAGTATCACTTTGCTCCCCACCTGGCTTTTTTTTTTTTTTCAATGACACCTTTTCACTGGTTCGTTTTGGGCCTTTGCTGCTTGAAGTCCAGCAGCCTCCTTGTCTGAGCATTACGGAGCTTTCTTTACAGCTTCATCACTATGCAAAAAGCCATAAATTACTGTGTTCCATCTCACATACCATCAAGTATCACACTAATATTCCCTCTGCTGAATAGCTGGTTGGTTTACATAGACCAGCCAAATACCAGGAAATCCAGATGGCAGCAAGAATCTTGTAGACTACTCCCGCTGTTCATTTAAATTCTGGAGAAGTCAGGTGAGGTATCACATTCTCTTGAAAGAAGTGTCTATCATCTCGGACATTCTAGAATGGGCTATTAATATTGTCATGAGTTTCTGGCTAGACTTTTTAGTATGCAAATTCAAATTCAAATGATCTGAAATGATAGAACTTCAAGAAATTTTTTTTCCCAGAATCGAAGTATGATGGAGTTCCATAGGGAGAATCTTAATCTTAGTTATTCTATTCCATCTCACATCATGGCTGGGGGCAGGGAGAAGGGAGTATCTTTGGGGGACAATGGGTTCCGGTGTAGTCAGTAAGCTGGGCAGAGGAGCCATCAGGTATTTTCTGTTGTTGGGCGGGGGGGGGGGGGGATTCGTGTGAACTCTTCCTTTCTTGTACCCTGCCACTAGTATTGTTGCTAAAATTGTTTGTTTTCTCATCCAAGTGACAAAATCAGCACACTTAATGAGGGATGAAGAGGGAGCAGCGACCTCAGAACAGGAGGAAGAAGAAGCAGAGCCTGCTGTCCTCCAGAAGAAAAAAACACTACCAGCCAACTTTGCATCATCTGTGAACTTCCTGGGCGTGTACTCTATCCCCTTGTCCAGAACACTGAGCAAGATATTAAACAGGACTGGGCCCAAGACCGAGCCTTGGGGACCAGCTGGATGAACTCTATTTCCCACCACTCTGTGGGCCTGGCCATCACCCAGTTTGTCACCCAGCAAACAGCCCACCCATGCAAACCATAAGCAGACAGTTTCTTCAGGAGAATGATGTGAGACTCATTGCAAAAAGGATCAGGGAGATGCCTAGGAAGAGTCTCAGGTGAATCCAGGAGACTATAGTGGAGGAAGGACGCGAGGAAGAAGAAGGCGTTCTTAAAGTGGCACCCTGGCAGCAGCCCTGAAAGGGCGCATAACACACGGCGTCTCGCTGCCCTCCGTTCTACATACTCGCAGCTCCCTCTGCCGACTTGCAAAAGTTGCTACCAGAGCAGAGGCGGCCAGATTGAAGAGGCAGTGCCTAGGTTCACCTTCTCCTTACTGCACGTAAGCCACGTCCAGCTCCTCGCTGCACTCTGGATTTCCCTTCTCCGCGGCACTTACAGTGGTGCTGTGTGCAACTCGGCGCCTAGAAGCGACCGCCAATGCTTTCACAGCGGGCTGCAAGGGAACCAAGGAGCAGCACAAGCAGCAGTGCTTCAGCTTGCTCCTTCCGACTGCTAAGGGCACTTGGGAAGGCAAGCGAGAGTCAACCACCTTCCTCTCCTAGTAGCCTGTAACGTGGTGCACACAAGCACGGGACTAGTGCCGCTTCGTTCACCGCCCTCGCCCAAGCGTGGAGCCGCTTTCACTTGCCGGCGGCCAGAAGCCGCTGCAAGGGCGCCACACAACCACAAGTGCGCCGGCAGCCAAGAGCTAGAGAACGCTGCTTCTGCCCAAGCCCGCCTAGGGCGTGCACCTTTGTTCTCAGAGCTCCGTGCAACAGTCTGCCTCTCTCGCAGTTCGAATGGAAAACGAAAGCTTTTCGCCTACGCCCTTCACAGAGATCCGTTGCCAGGACGAGAATGTCTTGTGGCCGGAGCTCGCCCCGGCCGCGAGGAAGCTGCTATTAGCACCGCGTTGCAGGGCCACGTCTCGCTTCTTGACTACGTGCTCAGCGCTCTCCGAATTCGCCGCTAGCTCCACGGTCTTTCTCAGCTGCAAGTAGCAGCGCTCACAGTACATAGAGCTTCGCAAGGACCGAAGACCCGGAGGGAAGTTTCGCACAGGAAAATGTACCAGGACAGAGACGTGTTCTACGTTGTCCCTTCTCGTCATGCAGTTTGTGCCTCTGCTGCTTCTGCTGTTAGGAATCGCTCCTTGAAAGGCGAGCGAGAGCGTCCTTCCGGGTGCATTGCACTGAGTCGAGTGCTCGCTCGGGACTTTGCTCTCGGGGCCAAGGCAAGAGGGCGTGCTTGCCCGCAGAACTGAGAACACGCTGTTGGGCAGAGCTGCAACTGACCGCTGGAGTTCAGCTCTCGCCGGACGGCAGAAGGCGAAGAACGAAGCCGCTTGCGAGCGGCGCAGTGCAGCGAAGAGCTCTCCGAATTCGCCGCTAGCTCCACGGTCCTTCTCAGCTGCGAGTAGCAGCGCTCGCAGTACACAGGGCTTCGCAAGGCCCGAAGACCCGGAGGGAAGTATCGCACACGAAAATGCGCCAGGACAGAGACGTGTTCTACGTTGTCCCTTCTCGTCATGCAGTTTGTGCCTCTGCTGCTTCTGCTGTTAGGAATCGCTCCTTGAAAGGCGAGCGAGAGCGTCCTTCTGGGTGCATTGCACTAAGTCGAATGCTCGCTCGGGACTTTGCTCTCGGGGCCAAGGCAAGAGGGCGTGCTTGCCCGCAGAACTGAGAACACGCTGTTGGGCAGAGCTGAAACTTACCGCTGGAGTTCAGCTCTCGCCGGACGGCAGAAGGCGAAGAACGAAGCCGCTTGCGAGCGGCGCAGTGCAGCGAAGAGCTCTCCGAATTCGCCGCTAGCTCCACGGTCCTTCTCAGCTGCGAGTAGCAGCGCTCGCAGTACACAGGGCTTCGCAAGGCCCGAAGACCCGGAGGGAAGTTTCGCACACGAAAATGTGCCAGGACAGAGACGTGTTCTACGTTGTCCCTTCTCGTCATGCAGTTTGTGCCTCTGCTGCTTCTGCTGTTAGGAATCGCTCCTTGAAAGGCGAGCGAGAGCGTCCTTCTGGGTGCATTGCACTGAGTCGAGTGCTCGCTCGGGACTTTGCTCTCGGGGCCAAGGCAAGAGGGCGTGCTTGCCCGCAGAACTGAGAACACGCTGTTGGGCAGAGCTGCAACTGACCGCTGGAGTTCAGCTCTCGCCGGACGGCAGAAGGCGAAGAACGAAGCCGCTTGCGAGCGGCGCAGTGCAGCGAAGAGCTCTCCGAATTCGCCGCTAGCTCCACGGTCCTTCTCAGCTGCGAGTAGCAGCGCTCGCAGTACACAGGGCTTCGCAAGGCCCGAAGACCCGGAGGGAAGTATGGCACACGAAAATGCGCCAGGACAGAGACGTGTTCTACGTTGTCCCTTCTCGTCATGCAGTTTGTGCCTCTGCTGCTTCTGCTGTTAGGAATCGCTCCTTGAAAGGCGAGCGAGAGCGTCCTTCCGGGTGCATTGCACTGAGTCGAGTGCTCGCTCGGGACTTTGCTCTCGGGGCCAAGGCAAGAGGGCGTGCTTGCCCGCAGAACTGAGAACACGCTGTTGGGCAGAGCTGCAACTGACCGCTGGAGTTCAGCTCTCGCCGGACGGCAGAAGGCGAAGAACGAAGCCGCTTGCGAGCGGCGCAGTGCAGCGAAGAGCTCTCCGAATTCGCCGCTAGCTCCACGGTCCTTCTCAGCTGCGAGTAGCAGCGCTCGCAGTACACAGGGCTTCGCAAGGCCCGAAGACCCGGAGGGAAGTATCGCACACGAAAATGTGCCAGGACAGAGACGTGTTCTACGTTGTCCCTTCTCGTCATGCAGTTTGTGCCTCTGCTGCTTCTGCTGTTAGGAATCGCTCCTTGAAAGACGAGCGAGAGCGTCCTTCCGGGTGCATTGCACTGAGTCGAGTGCTCGCTCGGGGCTTTGCTCTCGGGGCCAAGGCAAGAGGGCGTGCTTGCCCGCAGAACTGAGAACACGCTGTTGGGCAGAGCTGCAACTGACCGCTGGAGTTCAGCTCTCGCCGGACGGCAGAAGGCGAAGAACGAAGCCGCTTGCGAGCGGCGCAGTGCAGCGAAGAGCTCTCCGAATTCGCCGCTAGCTCCACGGTCCTTCTCAGCTGCGAGTAGCAGCGCTCGCAGTACACAGGGCTTCGCAAGGCCCGAAGACCCGGAGGGAAGTTTCGCACACGAAAATGCGCCAGGACAGAGACGTGTTCTACGTTGTCCCTTCTCGTCATGCAGTTTGTGCCTCTGCTGCTTCTGCTGTTAGGAATCGCTCCTTGAAAGGCGAGCGAGAGCGTCCTTCCGGGTGCATTGCACTGAGTCGAGTGCTCGCTCGGGGCTTTGCTCTCGGGGCCAAGGCAAGAGGGCGTGCTTGCCCGCAGAACTGAGAACACGCTGTTGGGCAGAGCTGCAACTGACCGCTGGAGTTCAGCTCTCGCCGGACGGCAGAAGGCGAAGAACGAAGCCGCTTGCGAGCGGCGCAGTGCAGCGAAGAGCTCTCCGAATTCGCCGCTAGCTCCACGGTCCTTCTCAGCTGCGAGTAGCAGCGCTCGCAGTACACAGAGCTTCGCAAGGCCCGAAGACCCGGAGGGAAGTATCGCACACGAAAATGCGCCAGGACAGAGACGTGTTCTACGTTGTCCCTTCTCGTCATGCAGTTTGTGCCTCTGCTGCTTCTGCTGTTAGGAATCGCTCCTTGAAAGGCGAGCGAGAGCGTCCTTCCGGGTGCATTGCACTGAGTCGAGTGCTCGCTCGGGACTTTGCTCTCGGGGCCAAGGCAAGAGGGCGTGCTTGCCCGCAGAACTGAGAACACGCTGTTGGGCAGAGCTGCAACTGACCGCTGGAGTTCAGCTCTCGCCGGACGGCAGAAGGCGAAGAACGAAGCCGCTTGCGAGCGGCGCAGTGCAGCGAAGAGCTCTCCGAATTCGCCGCTAGCTCCACGGTCCTTCTCAGCTGCGAGTAGCAGCGCTCGCAGTACACAGGGCTTCGCAAGGCCCGAAGACCCGGAGGGAAGTATCGCACACGAAAATGCGCCAGGACAGAGACGTGTTCTACGTTGTCCCTTCTCGTCATGCAGTTTGTGCCTCTGCTGCTTCTGCTGTTAAGAATCGCTCCTTGAAAGGCGAGCGAGAGCGTCCTTCGGGGTGCATTGCACTGAGTCGAGTGCTCGCTCGGGGCTTTGCTCTCGGGGCCAAGGCAAGAGGGCGTGCTTGCCCGCAGAACTGAGAACACGCTGTTGGGCAGAGCTGCAACTGACCGCTGGAGTTCAGCTCTCGCCGGACGGCAGAAGGCGAAGAACGAAGCCGCTTGCGAGCGGCGCAGTGCAGCGAAGAGCTCTCCGAATTCGCCGCTAGCTCCACGGTCCTTCTCAGCTGCGAGTAGCAGCGCTCGCAGTACACAGGGCTTCGCAAGGCCCGATGACCCGGAGGGAAGTTTCGCACACGAAAATGCGCCAGGACAGAGACGTGTTCTACGTTGTCCCTTCTCGTCATGCAGTTTGTGCCTCTGCTGCTTCTGCTGTTAGGAATCGCTCCTTGAAAGACGAGCGAGAGCGTCCTTCCGGGTGCATTGCACTGAGTCGAGTGCTCGCTCGGGACTTTGCACTCGGGGCCAAGGCAAGAGGGCGTGCTTGCCCGCAGAACTGAGAACACGCTGTTGGGCAGAGCTGCAACTGACCGCTGGAGTTCAGCTCTCGCCGGACGGCAGAAGGCGAAGAACGAAGCCGCTTGCGAGCGGCGCAGTGCAGCGAAGAGCTCTCCGAATTCGCTGCTAGCTCCACGGTCCTTCTCAGCTGCGAGTAGCAGCGCTCGCAGTACACAGGGCTTCGCAAGGCCCGAAGACCCGGAGGGAAGTTTCGCACACGGAAATGCGCCAGGACAGAGACGTGTTCTACGTTGTCCCTTCTCGTCATGCAGTTTGTGCCTCTGCTGCTTCTGCTGTTAGGAATCGCTCCTTGAAAGGCGAGCGAGAGCGTCCTTCCGGGTGCATTGCACTGAGTCGAGTGCTCGCTCGGGACTTTGCTCTCGGGGCCAAGGCAAGAGGGCGTGCTTGCCCGCAGAACTGAGAACACGCTGTTGGGCAGAGCTGCAACTGACCGCTGGAGTTCAGCTCTCGCCGGACGGCAGAAGGCGAAGAACGAAGCCGCTTGCGAGTGGCGCAGTGCAGCGAAGAGCTCTCCGAATTCGCCGCTAGCTCCACGGTCCTTCTCAGCTGCGAGTAGCAGCGCTCGCAGTACACAGAGCTTCGCAAGGCCCGAAGACCCGGAGGGAAGTTTCGCACACGAAAATGCGCCAGGACAGAGACGTGTTCTACGTTGTCCCTTCTCGTCATGCAGTTTGTGCCTCTGCTGCTTCTGCTGTTAGGAATCGCTCCTTGAAAGGCGAGCGAGAGCGTCCTTCCGGGTGCATTGCACTGAGTCGAGTGCTCGCTCGGGACTTTGCTCTCGGGGCCAAGGCAAGAGGGCGTGCTTGCCCGCAGAACTGAGAACACGCTGTTGGGCAGAGCTGCAACTGACCGCTGGAGTTCAGCTCTCGCCGGACGGCAGAAGGCGAAGAACGAAGCCGCTTGCGAGCGGCGCAGTGCAGCGAAGAGCTCTCCGAATTCGCCGCTAGCTCCACGGTCCTTCTCAGCTGCGAGTAGCAGCGCTCGCAGTACACAGGGCTTCGCAAGGCCCGAAGACCCGGAGGGAAGTATCGCACACGAAAATGCGCCAGGACAGAGACGTGTTCTACGTTGTCCCTTCTCGTCATGCAGTTTGTGCCTCTGCTGCTTCTGCTGTTAGGAATCGCTCCTTGAAAGGCGAGCGAGAGCGTCCTTCCGGGTGCATTGCACTGAGTCGAGTGCTCGCTCGGGACTTTGCTCTCGGGGCCAAGGCAAGAGGGCGTGCTTGCCCGCAGAACTGAGAACACGCTGTTGGGCAGAGCTGCAACTGACCGCTGGAGTTCAGCTCTCGCCGGACGGCAGAAGGCGAAGAACGAAGCCGCTTGCGAGCGGCGCAGTGCAGCGAAGAGCTCTCCGAATTCGCCGCTAGCTCCACGGTCCTTCTCAGCTGCGAGTAGCAGCGCTCGCAGTACACAGAGCTTCGCAAGGCCCGAAGACGCGGAGGGAAGTATCGCACACGAAAATGCGCCAGGACAGAGACGTGTTCTACGTTGTCCCTTCTCGTCATGCAGTTTGTGCCTCTGCTGCTTCTGCTGTTAGGAATCGCTCCTTGAAAGGCGAGCGAGAGCGTCCTTCCGGGTGCATTGCACTGAGTCGAGTGCTCGCTCGGGGCTTTGCTCTCGGGGCCAAGGCAAGAGGGCGTGCTTGCCCGCAGAACTGAGAACACGCTGTTGGGCAGAGCTGCAACTGACCGCTGGAGTTCAGCTCTCGCCGGACGGCAGAAGGCGAAGAACGAAGCCGCTTGCGAGCGGCGCAGTGCAGCGAAGAGCTCTCCGAATTCGCCGCTAGCTCCACGGTCCTTCTCAGCTGCGAGTAGCAGCGCTCGCAGTACACAGAGCTTCGCAAGGCCCGAAGACGCGGAGGGAAGTATCGCACACGAAAATGCGCCAGGACAGAGACGTGTTCTACGTTGTCCCTTCTCGTCATGCAGTTTGTGCCTCTGCTGCTTCTGCTGTTAGGAATCGCTCCTTGAAAGGCGAGCGAGAGCGTCCTTCCGGGTGCATTGCACTGAGTCGAGTGCTCGCTCGGGACTTTGCTCTCGGGGCCAAGGCAAGAGGGCGTGCTTGCCCGCAGAACTGAGAACACGCTGTTGGGCAGAGCTGCAACTGACCGCTGGAGTTCAGCTCTCGCCGGACGGCAGAAGGCGAAGAACGAAGCCGCTTGCGAGCGGCGCAGTGCAGCGAAGAGCTCTCCGAATTCGCCGCTAGCTCCACGGTCCTTCCCAGCTGCGAGTAGCAGCGCTCGCAGTACACAGGGCTTCGCAAGGCCCGAAGACCCGGAGGGAAGTTTCGCACACGAAAATGCGCCAGGACAGAGACGTGTTCTACGTTGTCCCTTCTCGTCATGCAGTTTGTGCCTCTGCTGCTTCTGCTGTTAGGAATCGCTCCTTGAAAGGCGAGCGAGAGCGTCCTTCTGGGTGCATTGCACTAAGTCGAATGCTCGCTCGGGGCTTTGCTCTCGGGGCCAAGGCAAGAGGGCGTGCTTGCCCGCAGAACTGAGAACACGCTGTTGGGCAGAGCTGCAACTGACCGCTGGAGTTCAGCTCTCGCCGGACGGCAGAAGGCGAAGAACGAAGCCGCTTGCGAGCGGCGCAGTGCAGCGAAGAGCTCTCCGAATTCGCCGCTAGCTCCACGGTCCTTCTCAGCTGCGAGTAGCAGCGCTCGCAGTACACAGAGCTTCGCAAGGCCCGAAGACCCGGAGGGAAGTATCGCACACGAAAATGCGCCAGGACAGAGACGTGTTCTACGTTGTCCCTTCTCGTCATGCAGTTTGTGCCTCTGCTGCTTCTGCTGTTAGGAATCGCTCCTTGAAAGGCGAGCGAGAGCGTCCTTCCGGGTGCATTGCACTGAGTCGAGTGCTCGCTCGGGGCTTTGCACTCGGGGCCAAGGCAAGAGGGCGTGCTTGCCCGCAGAACTGAGAACACGCTGTTGGGCAGAGCTGCAACTGACCGCTGGAGTTCAGCTCTCGCCGGACGGCAGAAGGCGAAGAACGAAGCCGCTTGCGAGCGGCGCAGTGCAGCGAAGAGCTCTCCGAATTCGCCGCTAGCTCCACGGTCCTTCTCAGCTGCGAGTAGCAGCGCTCGCAGTACACAGAGCTTCGCAAGGCCCGAAGACCCGGAGGGAAGTATCGCACACGAAAATGCGCCAGGACAGAGACGTGTTCTACGTTGTCCCTTCTCGTCATGCAGTTTGTGCCTCTGCTGCTTCTGCTGTTAGGAATCGCTCCTTGAAAGACGAGCGAGAGCGTCCTTCCGGGTGCATTGCACTGAGTCGAGTGCTCGCTCGGGACTTTGCTCTCGGGGCCAAGGCAAGAGGGCGTGCTTGCCAGCAGAACTGAGAACACGCTGTTGGGCAGAGCTGCAACTGACCGCTGGAGTTCAGCTCTCGCCGGACGGCAGAAGGCGAAGAACGAAGCCGCTTGCGAGCGGCGCAGTGCAGCGAAGAGCTCTCCGAATTCGCCGCTAGCTCCACGGTCCTTCTCAGCTGCGAGTAGCAGCGCTCGCAGTACACAGGGCTTCGCAAGGCCCGAAGACCCGGAGGGAAGTTTCGCACACGAAAATGCGCCAGGACAGAGACGTGTTCTACGTTGTCCCTTCTCGTCATGCAGTTTGTGCCTCTGCTGCTTCTGCTGTTAGGAATCGCTCCTTGAAAGGCGAGCGAGAGCGTCCTTCTGGGTGCATTGCACTGAGTCGAGTGCTCGCTCGGGACTTTGCTCTCGGGGCCAAGGCAAGAGGGCGTGCTTGCCCGCAGAACTGAGAACACGCTGTTGGGCAGAGCTGCAACTGACCGCTGGAGTTCAGCTCTCGCCGGACGGCAGAAGGCGAAGAACGAAGCCGCTTGCGAGCGGCGCAGTGCAGCGAAGAGCTCTCCGAATTCGCCGCTAGCTCCACGGTCCTTCTCAGCTGCGAGTAGCAGCGCTCGCAGTACACAGGGCTTCGCACCTCTAAATGTTTTACTACTGTGTTATGATTCTGTCTTCAGTTAATAGAACCCGATATACAACAAAGAGATGGGAGCACATGGAGATGCATTGGAGAGCCTACGCTGGAGGTAACACATTCATTTTTTACTCAAACAAATCCAAATTAGAAATGTTGAAAATTACCTGGGGCCATTTCAACAGCCAGCAAACTGACTAACACAACCAATCTTTGGCTTCTATTCAATCCTTTGCTTGTTTTACCTGGACCTTGAAGATCTGTCTGCAGCCTTCCTCTCTGCAAATATATCACACTCGTCCTATTGAGAACCCATGGCTCATCACAGCTGCTTCGCCACGCCTGCTTCCAGAAGAACTGGCAACTACAAGCTGGGAGCCAAGAGATACAACACTTCACTTGGAAAAGGGCCTTCCATGAATCCTAGAATCCCAGAATGGTTTGGACTGGAAGCGACCTTAGAGACAAATTATCTTCTTCCCACATCCTGACACGGGCAGGGACACTTTTCCACTAGTCCAGGTTGCTCCATGTCCGCTCCAGCCTGGCCCTGGACGCTTCCTGCCATGGGGCTCCTACACAGCCTCTTTGAGCAACATGTGCCTCAGCACCCACCCAAGGAAGAATTCCTTTCCAATATCCCATCTATCCCAGCCCTCTGGCAGTTTGAAGCTATTCCCCCTTGTCCTGCGAGTCCAGACCCTTTTCCAAAGTCCCTCCCCAGCTATCTTGGAGCCCCAGCAGGCACTGCAAAGGGCTCGAAGATCTCCCTGGAGCCTTCTGTTCTCCAGATTGGACACCCTCAGCTCTCCCAGACTGTCCTAGAGCAAAGAAGCTCCACCTTTCAAAGCACCTTAGACGCCTCCTACCGGCCAAACTCGATGGCAACGCTGGCCTTCCGGGCCCTACGGATATCGCTTCCGGTGTCGTTCGGGGTCACTCCCGGCTCTCTTCCCGCCCCCCATGGGGCCCTCAGGCGATGCCGCTCCTACGCCACTTCTGCCGCTGTCAGACCAACGGGGGGGCCGGGGGCCAGCCCAGACTCATCCACAATCCACACTGTCCTCGGCGGCTGCTGCGGGCTCACGGCGGCCCACACACCCGGAAGCAGAGCTCCGAACACAGAGGATCATAGCCCCACATTTGTGTTCGTCTCTGCACAAGGCAGGCCAGTCTTGCCATGCCCGGACTTTTCAGTTCAGCACGAGAATGAGAATACACCTGCGCCATGGGGGAGGAAACCTCTAAAGACTCCCTCATACGTGGTCGCTCAACTTAATGCCTAGGCACTTGCCATTCCTAAGGCTACACTAAAGCCTTTTTTACCTTGCGGGTAAGAAATGCCGTTGTTCTCGTGTGCAGCTAAAGGCGCAGCACAGGCAGGCCGGGACAAAAGCTGGGGCAGAGCCCTTCCTCACTCCTTCGCTGTGCTGTACTCCATGCAGCTAGAGCGAAGCGAGAAGGACGCGAGGAAGAAAAAGGCGTTCTTAAAGTAGCACCCTGGCAGCAGCCCTGAAAAGGCGCATAACACACGGCATCTCGCTGCCCTCCGTTCTACATACTCGCGGCTCCCTCTGCCGACTTGCAAAAGTTGCTACCAGAGCAGAGGCGGCCAGATTGAAGAGGCAGTGCCTAGGTTCACCTTCTCCTTACTGCACGTAAGCCACGTCCAGCTCCTCGCTGCACTCTGGATTTCCCTTCTCCGAGGCACTTACCGTGGTGCTGTGTGCAACTCGGCGCCTAGAAGTGACCGCCAATGCTTTCACAGCGGGCTGCAAGGGAACCAAGGAGCAGCACAAGCAGCAGTGCTTCAGCTTGCTCCTTCCGACTGCTAAGGGCACTTGGGAAGGCAAGCGAGAGTCAACCACCTTCCTCTCCTAGTAACGTGGTGCACACAAGCACGGGACTAGTGCCGCTTCGTTCACCGCCCTCGCCCAAGCGTGGAGCCGCTTTCACTTGCCGGCGGCCAGAAGCCGCTGCAAGGGCGCCACACAACCACAAGTGCGCCGGCAGCCAAGAGCTAGAGAACGCTGCTTCTGCCCAAGCCCGCCTAGGGCGTGCACCTTTGTTCTCAGAGCTCCGTGCAACAGTCTGCCTCTCTCGCAGTTCGAATGGAAAACGAAAGCTTTTCGCCTACGCCCGTCACAGAGATCCGTTGCCAGGACGAGAATGCCTTGTGGCCGGAGCTCGCCCCCGCCGCGAGGAAGCTGCTATTAGCACCGCGTTGCAGGGACACGTCTCGCTTCTTGACTACGTGCTCAGCGCTCTCCGAATTCGCCGCTAGCTCCACGGTCTTTCTCAGCTGCAAGTAGCAGCGCTCACAGTACATAGAGCTTCGCAAGGACCGAAGACCCGGAGGGAAGTTGGAAGTATCGCACTCGAAAATGTGCAGGATAGAGACGTTCTACACTGAGTAGAGACACAGACAGACAGAGAGTTCTACACTGCCCCTTCTCGTCGGCCATCTTGTGCTCTGCTGCCTCTGCTGTGACGAATAGGTCCTTGAAAGGCGAGCGACAGCGGCTCTCCAGCACTGAAGAGAGTTCCCTAGGGACTTTTCGATGTAAAACTTTTTCCACCTCCAAAATACATGGGTAAGTCCTAAAAGTTTTGGTTTTCTAAGAATAGTTTCGCCCAAGTTTTGCTGTTCTAACAACCATGGTTTCAGTCTTCACTTAACTGCTTGTTTCTGTCTTTTTGGCTAGTGGCAATCTAATTCTAAGGTAACTAGATGTGTTGGAAATCCATAAATTACATCTCAAGTTAGGTGGGAAAATTGGCTCGGAAGAAAATGGAATTGAGAATTTGGAAAGAATCCAGAGTGAGCTGATGTCACAATCCGAGATTCCTTGGGTTCCAAATCCTTTCATTTGTGTTTTTGTGGGCTTTTTGAAGGCGGTGTACAGTTGAAGCCATGATTTAGCTGCGGTGAGACCTGCTCTGCTGTAAAAGCATTATTTTCTCAGTGAGCATGGACAACAGTTAGAGTGTCGTCTTTTAAGATTCCCTGCACTCCACTTATGGTGGCAAAAGCAGTGCCTTGACTGTAATCATAAAAGTGATTACAGCTTCATTGCTTTGACATCATGTAGGATGCTTCCTCCATCTGCTGTGGTCAGCATTAAGTAACAGATTTCTCAGTTTCTAGGAAGAGTCTAGCAAACAATCACCTTGCTCCTTCTCTTGCATTTATTCATCACTGCTATGCTGCTATACAGACAGGTAGTCTGTTTATGATTCAACAATTCAATGGGACATCAAGTAAATAACAAAGCAAAACTAACTACCGAAAGCACTATAAGGGCCAGAGATTAGCTTGGATCAAAACAGGTATTCTCCTAGCATTGTTTACAAACGAGTCAGCATGTGAAACAGAAGGCACAATGTAGTTTGTGCCTTGTTTTGGGCATGCCCGGAAGAAGGAAATTCTGATTTCACATACGGGAAAAGAAATGTTGACATTTGAATGAGATTGTTCATACTCCAGTAAAGGTTGCTTTGAAAGGTTGTGGAAGTCCTGTTAGGAAACATGGCTTTACAAGTCCTTTCCACCAGGAGACAACAGCTGCAGAACATCTGGGTGTGCCAGTGTTGAGAGCACCAGCAAAGATCAAAGTGGAGAAGTTGGTGAACAATGGCAGTGGCCTGGCGGAGGGCAAGTGGGGTGCTGGCTGTGGGACCAGGGGAGTCCTGACTGATTTAGGAGGCGTGTGATGGTCTGTGCCAGCAAGCGGAGTAGTGCTGTGGCCTTGGCACACTGCTAATACTGGAATTCAGTGGGGTCACTGGGCAGGCTGAGTGTGTGAGCTGCTGGAGGGACCCAGTTTGCCCACATGTAAACATCCAGTCTCACTCTTGCCAGCCACAGAAAGGAGCAGGATGTGGCTGCTGGCGATGCCTGTCACGTATATGTAGTGTATATGTGTGCTATCCCAGCCTGCTGGGAACACTTCTTCTTTGGGACTGCTTGGGCTGAGGGAGAGAAAGCAGTGGTAGTTTCTGAGGTTTCGAGTTTGCTCGAGTTTCTCAGGCTGTTTCTGGAGCCACCCCGAGTTCTCTTCCTTGAAGCATTTCAAGTCCTGCTAATTTTCAAAATTCAAACAGACACAGCCCTAAGCTAGTTGATCTGACTTCAGAGCTATTCTTACGCTGAGCTGTTGCATGATCTGATCTCCTGAGATGTCTTCCATCTCAGTTTATGACCTGGTTCTTGTGAAAAGTAGGATCTTTTAGCCTGGAGAAGAGAGGTTTCTGGAGAGACAGTATTGTGGCCTTTGAATATGTAAAGAGGGTATAGACAAATGGAGAAAGACTTTTTAGGAAAGTTTGCAGAGACAGGATAAGGGGCCATGCTTTCAAACTGAGACTAGGTTTAGATTGGCTAAAAGGAAAAACTTTTCTACAATGAAGCTGGTGAGACACTCAAACGGGTGTTCCAGAGAAGTTGTGGATGCCCCATCATTGAGAGTGCTCCTTATCAGTTTGGCTAGTCTTGAGCAATTTGATCTACTGTAAGATCTACCTGGCAAGGAAGTTGGACTACATGATCTTTAATCACAGACTGTTGTATGATTCCGTGGAAGACAGAATGCAATAAAGTTCATATTTCAGATTTTGGCGCAGACATATTTATTTTTTCTCACTTTATGCATCATTGCAATGACAACTTGTTAGCTTCTGAAATGATTAGCTGAGATTGATTTCCTTCCTTAGTTTCATTTTCTCTGTTATTCCTTCACTCTTGGACTTTTTTTTTCACTAGATTCCCTCTTTCAGTAAACTGCCCTTAAGTATCACTTTGCTCCCCACCTGGCTTTTTTTTTTTTTTCAATGACACCTTTTCACTGGTTCGTTTTGGGCCTTTGCTGCTTGAAGTCCAGCAGCCTCCTTGTCTGAGCATTACGGAGCTTTCTTTACAGCTTCATCACTATGCAAAAAGCCATAAATTACTGTGTTCCATCTCACATACCATCAAGTATCACACTAATATTCCCTCTGCTGAATAGCTGGTTGGTTTACATAGACCAGCCAAATACCAGGAAATCCAGATGGCAGCAAGAATCTTGTAGACTACTCCCGCTGTTCATTTAAATTCTGGAGAAGTCAGGTGAGGTATCACATTCTCTTGAAAGAAGTGTCTATCATCTCGGACATTCTAGAATGGGCTATTAATATTGTCATGAGTTTCTGGCTAGACTTTTTAGTATGCAAATTCAAATTCAAATGATCTGAAATGATAGAACTTCAAGAAATTTTTTTTCCCAGAATCGAAGTATGATGGAGTTCCATAGGGAGAATCTTAATCTTAGTTATTCTATTCCATCTCACATCATGGCTGGGGGCAGGGAGAAGGGAGTATCTTTGGGGGACAATGGGTTCCGGTGTAGTCAGTAAGCTGGGCAGAGGAGCCATCAGGTATTTTCTGTTGTTGGGCGGGGGGGGGGGGGGATTCGTGTGAACTCTTCCTTTCTTGTACCCTGCCACTAGTATTGTTGCTAAAATTGTTTGTTTTCTCATCCAAGTGACAAAATCAGCACACTTAATGAGGATGAAGAGGGAGCAGCGACCTCAGAACAGGAGGAAGAAGAAGCAGAGCCTGCTGTCCTCCAGAAGAAAAAAACACTACCAGCCAACTTTGCATCATCTGTGAACTTCCTGGGCGTGTACTCTATCCCCTTGTCCAGAACACTGAGCAAGATATTAAACAGGACTGGGCCCAAGACCGAGCCTTGGGGACCAGCTGGATGAACTCTATTTCCCACCACTCTGTGGGCCTGGCCATCACCCAGTTTGTCACCCAGCAAACAGCCCACCCATGCAAACCATAAGCAGACAGTTTCTTCAGGAGAATGATGTGAGACTCATTGCAAAAAGGATCAGGGAGATGCCTAGGAAGAGTCTCAGGTGAATCCAGGAGACTATAGTGGAGGAAGGACGCGAGGAAGAAGAAGGCGTTCTTAAAGTGGCACCCTGGCAGCAGCCCTGAAAGGGCGCATAACACACGGCGTCTCGCTGCCCTCCGTTCTACATACTCGCAGCTCCCTCTGCCGACTTGCAAAAGTTGCTACCAGAGCAGAGGCGGCCAGATTGAAGAGGCAGTGCCTAGGTTCACCTTCTCCTTACTGCACGTAAGCCACGTCCAGCTCCTCGCTGCACTCTGGATTTCCCTTCTCCGCGGCACTTACAGTGGTGCTGTGTGCAACTCGGCGCCTAGAAGCGACCGCCAATGCTTTCACAGCGGGCTGCAAGGGAACCAAGGAGCAGCACAAGCAGCAGTGCTTCAGCTTGCTCCTTCCGACTGCTAAGGGCACTTGGGAAGGCAAGCGAGAGTCAACCACCTTCCTCTCCTAGTAGCCTGTAACGTGGTGCACACAAGCACGGGACTAGTGCCGCTTCGTTCACCGCCCTCGCCCAAGCGTGGAGCCGCTTTCACTTGCCGGCGGCCAGAAGCCGCTGCAAGGGCGCCACACAACCACAAGTGCGCCGGCAGCCAAGAGCTAGAGAACGCTGCTTCTGCCCAAGCCCGCCTAGGGCGTGCACCTTTGTTCTCAGAGCTCCGTGCAACAGTCTGCCTCTCTCGCAGTTCGAATGGAAAACGAAAGCTTTTCGCCTACGCCCTTCACAGAGATCCGTTGCCAGGACGAGAATGTCTTGTGGCCGGAGCTCGCCCCGGCCGCGAGGAAGCTGCTATTAGCACCGCGTTGCAGGGCCACGTCTCGCTTCTTGACTACGTGCTCAGCGCTCTCCGAATTCGCCGCTAGCTCCACGGTCTTTCTCAGCTGCAAGTAGCAGCGCTCACAGTACATAGAGCTTCGCAAGGACCGAAGACCCGGAGGGAAGTTTCGCACAGGAAAATGTACCAGGACAGAGACGTGTTCTACGTTGTCCCTTCTCGTCATGCAGTTTGTGCCTCTGCTGCTTCTGCTGTTAGGAATCGCTCCTTGAAAGGCGAGCGAGAGCGTCCTTCCGGGTGCATTGCACTGAGTCGAGTGCTCGCTCGGGACTTTGCTCTCGGGGCCAAGGCAAGAGGGCGTGCTTGCCCGCAGAACTGAGAACACGCTGTTGGGCAGAGCTGCAACTGACCGCTGGAGTTCAGCTCTCGCCGGACGGCAGAAGGCGAAGAACGAAGCCGCTTGCGAGCGGCGCAGTGCAGCGAAGAGCTCTCCGAATTCGCCGCTAGCTCCACGGTCCTTCTCAGCTGCGAGTAGCAGCGCTCGCAGTACACAGGGCTTCGCAAGGCCCGAAGACCCGGAGGGAAGTATCGCACACGAAAATGCGCCAGGACAGAGACGTGTTCTACGTTGTCCCTTCTCGTCATGCAGTTTGTGCCTCTGCTGCTTCTGCTGTTAGGAATCGCTCCTTGAAAGGCGAGCGAGAGCGTCCTTCTGGGTGCATTGCACTAAGTCGAATGCTCGCTCGGGACTTTGCTCTCGGGGCCAAGGCAAGAGGGCGTGCTTGCCCGCAGAACTGAGAACACGCTGTTGGGCAGAGCTGAAACTTACCGCTGGAGTTCAGCTCTCGCCGGACGGCAGAAGGCGAAGAACGAAGCCGCTTGCGAGCGGCGCAGTGCAGCGAAGAGCTCTCCGAATTCGCCGCTAGCTCCACGGTCCTTCTCAGCTGCGAGTAGCAGCGCTCGCAGTACACAGGGCTTCGCAAGGCCCGAAGACCCGGAGGGAAGTTTCGCACACGAAAATGTGCCAGGACAGAGACGTGTTCTACGTTGTCCCTTCTCGTCATGCAGTTTGTGCCTCTGCTGCTTCTGCTGTTAGGAATCGCTCCTTGAAAGGCGAGCGAGAGCGTCCTTCTGGGTGCATTGCACTGAGTCGAGTGCTCGCTCGGGACTTTGCTCTCGGGGCCAAGGCAAGAGGGCGTGCTTGCCCGCAGAACTGAGAACACGCTGTTGGGCAGAGCTGCAACTGACCGCTGGAGTTCAGCTCTCGCCGGACGGCAGAAGGCGAAGAACGAAGCCGCTTGCGAGCGGCGCAGTGCAGCGAAGAGCTCTCCGAATTCGCCGCTAGCTCCACGGTCCTTCTCAGCTGCGAGTAGCAGCGCTCGCAGTACACAGAGCTTCGCAAGGCCCGAAGACCCGGAGGGAAGTATGGCACACGAAAATGCGCCAGGACAGAGACGTGTTCTACGTTGTCCCTTCTCGTCATGCAGTTTGTGCCTCTGCTGCTTCTGCTGTTAGGAATCGCTCCTTGAAAGGCGAGCGAGAGCGTCCTTCCGGGTGCATTGCACTGAGTCGAGTGCTCGCTCGGGACTTTGCTCTCGGGGCCAAGGCAAGAGGGCGTGCTTGCCCGCAGAACTGAGAACACGCTGTTGGGCAGAGCTGCAACTGACCGCTGGAGTTCAGCTCTCGCCGGACGGCAGAAGGCGAAGAACGAAGCCGCTTGCGAGCGGCGCAGTGCAGCGAAGAGCTCTCCGAATTCGCCGCTAGCTCCACGGTCCTTCTCAGCTGCGAGTAGCAGCGCTCGCAGTACACAGGGCTTCGCAAGGCCCGAAGACCCGGAGGGAAGTATCGCACACGAAAATGTGCCAGGACAGAGACGTGTTCTACGTTGTCCCTTCTCGTCATGCAGTTTGTGCCTCTGCTGCTTCTGCTGTTAGGAATCGCTCCTTGAAAGACGAGCGAGAGCGTCCTTCCGGGTGCATTGCACTGAGTCGAGTGCTCGCTCGGGGCTTTGCTCTCGGGGCCAAGGCAAGAGGGCGTGCTTGCCCGCAGAACTGAGAACACGCTGTTGGGCAGAGCTGCAACTGACCGCTGGAGTTCAGCTCTCGCCGGACGGCAGAAGGCGAAGAACGAAGCCGCTTGCGAGCGGCGCAGTGCAGCGAAGAGCTCTCCGAATTCGCCGCTAGCTCCACGGTCCTTCTCAGCTGCGAGTAGCAGCGCTCGCAGTACACAGGGCTTCGCAAGGCCCGAAGACCCGGAGGGAAGTTTCGCACACGAAAATGCGCCAGGACAGAGACGTGTTCTACGTTGTCCCTTCTCGTCATGCAGTTTGTGCCTCTGCTGCTTCTGCTGTTAGGAATCGCTCCTTGAAAGGCGAGCGAGAGCGTCCTTCCGGGTGCATTGCACTGAGTCGAGTGCTCGCTCGGGGCTTTGCTCTCGGGGCCAAGGCAAGAGGGCGTGCTTGCCCGCAGAACTGAGAACACGCTGTTGGGCAGAGCTGCAACTGACCGCTGGAGTTCAGCTCTCGCCGGACGGCAGAAGGCGAAGAACGAAGCCGCTTGCGAGCGGCGCAGTGCAGCGAAGAGCTCTCCGAATTCGCCGCTAGCTCCACGGTCCTTCTCAGCTGCGAGTAGCAGCGCTCGCAGTACACAGGGCTTCGCAAGGCCCGAAGACCCGGAGGGAAGTATCGCACACGAAAATGTGCCAGGACAGAGACGTGTTCTACGTTGTCCCTTCTCGTCATGCAGTTTGTGCCTCTGCTGCTTCTGCTGTTAGGAATCGCTCCTTGAAAGGCGAGCGAGAGCGTCCTTCCGGGTGCATTGCACTGAGTCGAGTGCTCGCTCGGGACTTTGCTCTCGGGGCCAAGGCAAGAGGGCGTGCTTGCCCGCAGAACTGAGAACACGCTGTTGGGCAGAGCTGCAACTGACCGCTGGAGTTCAGCTCTCGCCGGACGGCAGAAGGCGAAGAACGAAGCCGCTTGCGAGCGGCGCAGTGCAGCGAAGAGCTCTCCGAATTCGCCGCTAGCTCCACGGTCCTTCTCAGCAGCGAGTAGCAGCGCTCGCAGTACACAGGGCTTCGCAAGGCCCGAAGACCCGGAGGGAAGTTTCGCACACGAAAATGTGCCAGGACAGAGACGTGTTCTACGTTGTCCCTTCTCGTCATGCAGTTTGTGCCTCTGCTGCTTCTGCTGTTAGGAATCGCTCCTTGAAAGGCGAGCGAGAGCGTCCTTCCGGGTGCATTGCACTGAGTCGAGTGCTCGCTCGGGGCTTTGCTCTCGGGGCCAAGGCAAGAGGGCGTGCTTGCCCGCAGAACTGAGAACACGCTGTTGGGCAGAGCTGCAACTGACCGCTGGAGTTCAGCTCTCGCCGGACGGCAGAAGGCGAAGAACGAAGCCGCTTGCGAGCGGCGCAGTGCAGCGAAGAGCTCTCCGAATTCGCCGCTAGCTCCACGGTCCTTCTCAGCTGCGAGTAGCAGCGCTCGCAGTACACAGAGCTTCGCAAGGCCCGAAGACCCGGAGGGAAGTATCGCACACGAAAATGTGCCAGGACAGAGACGTGTTCTACGTTGTCCCTTCTCGTCATGCAGTTTGTGCCTCTGCTGCTTCTGCTGTTAGGAATCGCTCCTTGAAAGGCGAGCGAGAGCGTCCTTCCGGGTGCATTGCACTGAGTCGAGTGCTCGCTCGGGGCTTTGCTCTCGGGGCCAAGGCAAGAGGGCGTGCTTGCCCGCAGAACTGAGAACACGCTGTTGGGCAGAGCTGCAACTGACCGCTGGAGTTCAGCTCTCGCCGGACGGCAGAAGGCGAAGAACGAAGCCGCTTGCGAGCGGCGCAGTGCAGCGAAGAGCTCTCCGAATTCGCCGCTAGCTCCACGGTCCTTCTCAGCTGCGAGTAGCAGCGCTCGCAGTACACAGGGCTTCGCAAGGCCCGAAGACCCGGAGGGAAGTTTCGCACACGAAAATGCGCCAGGACAGAGACGTGTTCTACGTTGTCCCTTCTCGTCATGCAGTTTGTGCCTCTGCTGCTTCTGCTGTTAGGAATCGCTCCTTGAAAGGCGAGCGAGAGCGTCCTTCCGGGTGCATTGCACTGAGTCGAGTGCTCGCTCGGGGCTTTGCTCTCGGGGCCAAGGCAAGAGGGCGTGCTTGCCCGCAGAACTGAGAACACGCTGTTGGGCAGAGCTGCAACTGACCGCTGGAGTTCAGCTCTCGCCGGACGGCAGAAGGCGAAGAACGAAGCCGCTTGCGAGCGGCGCAGTGCAGCGAAGAGCTCTCCGAATTCGCCGCTAGCTCCACGGTCCTTCTCAGCTGCGAGTAGCAGCGCTCGCAGTACACAGGGCTTCGCAAGGCCCGAAGACCCGGAGGGAAGTTTCGCACACGAAAATGCGCCAGGACAGAGACGTGTTCTACGTTGTCCCTTCTCGTCATGCAGTTTGTGCCTCTGCTGCTTCTGCTGTTAGGAATCGCTCCTTGAAAGGCGAGCGAGAGCGTCCTTCCGGGTGCATTGCACTGAGTCGAGTGCTCGCTCGGGGCTTTGCTCTCGGGGCCAAGGCAAGAGGGCGTGCTTGCCCGCAGAACTGAGAACACGCTGTTGGGCAGAGCTGCAACTGACCGCTGGAGTTCAGCTCTCGCCGGACGGCAGAAGGCGAAGAACGAAGCCGCTTGCGAGCGGCGCAGTGCAGCGAAGAGCTCTCCGAATTCGCCGCTAGCTCCACGGTCCTTCCCAGCTGCGAGTAGCAGCGCTCGCAGTACACAGGGCTTCGCAAGGCCCGAAGACCCGGAGGGAAGTATCGCACACGAAAATGCGCCAGGACAGAGACGTGTTCTACGTTGTCCCTTCTCGTCATGCAGTTTGTGCCTCTGCTGCTTCTGCTGTAGGTAATCGCTCCTTGAAAGACGAGCGAGAGCGTCCTTCCGGGTGCATTGCACTGAGTCGAGTGCTCGCTCGGGACTTTGCACTCGGGGCCAAGGCAAGAGGGCGTGCTTGCCCGCAGAACTGAGAACACGCTGTTGGGCAGAGCTGCAACTGACCGCTGGAGTTCAGCTCTCGCCGGACGGCAGAAGGCGAAGAACGAAGCCGCTTGCGAGCGGCGCAGTGCAGCGAAGAGCTCTCCGAATTCGCCGCTAGCTCCACGGTCCTTCTCAGCTGCGAGTAGCAGCGCTCGCAGTACACAGGGCTTCGCAAGGCCCGAAGACCCGGAGGGAAGTATCGCACACGAAAATGCGCCAGGACAGAGACGTGTTCTACGTTGTCCCTTCTCGTCATGCAGTTTGTGCCTCTGCTGCTTCTGCTGTTAGGAATCGCTCCTTGAAAGGCGAGCGAGAGCGTCCTTCCGGGTGCATTGCACTGAGTCGAGTGCTCGCTCGGGGCTTTGCTCTCGGGGCCAAGGCAAGAGGGCGTGCTTGCCCGCAGAACTGAGAACACGCTGTTGGGCAGAGCTGCAACTGACCGCTGGAGTTCAGCTCTCGCCGGACGGCAGAAGGCGAAGAACGAAGCCGCTTGCGGGCGGCGCAGTGCAGCGAAGAGCTCTCCGAATTCGCCGCTAGCTCCACGGTCCTTCTCAGCTGCGAGTAGCAGCGCTCGCAGTACACAGGGCTTCGCAAGGCCCGAAGACCCGGAGGGAAGTATCGCACACGAAAATGCGCCAGGACAGAGACGTGTTCTACGTTGTCCCTTCTCGTCATGCAGTTTGTGCCTCTGCTGCTTCTGCTGTTAGGAATCGCTCCTTGAAAGGCGAGCGAGAGCGTCCTTCTGGGTGCATTGCACTAAGTCGAATGCTCGCTCGGGACTTTGCTCTCGGGGCCAAGGCAAGAGGGCGTGCTTGCCCGCAGAACTGAGAACACGCTGTTGGGCAGAGCTGAAACTTACCGCTGGAGTTCAGCTCTCGCCGGACGGCAGAAGGCGAAGAACGAAGCCGCTTGCGAGCGGCGCAGTGCAGCGAAGAGCTCTCCGAATTCGCCGCTAGCTCCACGGTCCTTCTCAGCTGCGAGTAGCAGCGCTCGCAGTACACAGGGCTTCGCAAGGCCCGAAGACCCGGAGGGAAGTTTCGCACACGAAAATGTGCCAGGACAGAGACGTGTTCTACGTTGTCCCTTCTCGTCATGCAGTTTGTGCCTCTGCTGCTTCTGCTGTTAGGAATCGCTCCTTGAAAGGCGAGCGAGAGCGTCCTTCCGGGTGCATTGCACTGAGTCGAGTGCTCGCTCGGGGCTTTGCTCTCGGGGCCAAGGCAAGAGGGCGTGCTTGCCCGCAGAACTGAGAACACGCTGTTGGGCAGAGCTGCAACTGACCGCTGGAGTTCAGCTCTCGCCGGACGGCAGAAGGCGAAGAACGAAGCCGCTTGCGAGCGGCGCAGTGCAGCGAAGAGCTCTCCGAATTCGCCGCTAGCTCCACGGTCCTTCTCAGCTGCGAGTAGCAGCGCTCGCAGTACACAGGGCTTCGCAAGGCCCGAAGACCCGGAGGGAAGTTTCGCACACGAAAATGCGCCAGGACAGAGACGTGTTCTACGTTGTCCCTTCTCGTCATGCAGTTTGTGCCTCTGCTGCTTCTGCTGTTAGGAATCGCTCCTTGAAAGGCGAGCGAGAGCGTCCTTCCGGGTGCATTGCACTGAGTCGAGTGCTCGCTCGGGGCTTTGCTCTCGGGGCCAAGGCAAGAGGGCGTGCTTGCCCGCAGAACTGAGAACACGCTGTTGGGCAGAGCTGCAACTGACCGCTGGAGTTCAGCTCTCGCCGGACGGCAGAAGGCGAAGAACGAAGCCGCTTGCGAGCGGCGCAGTGCAGCGAAGAGCTCTCCGAATTCGCCGCTAGCTCCACGGTCCTTCCCAGCTGCGAGTAGCAGCGCTCGCAGTACACAGGGCTTCGCAAGGCCCGAAGACCCGGAGGGAAGTATCGCACACGAAAATGCGCCAGGACAGAGACGTGTTCTACGTTGTCCCTTCTCGTCATGCAGTTTGTGCCTCTGCTGCTTCTGCTGTAGGTAATCGCTCCTTGAAAGACGAGCGAGAGCGTCCTTCCGGGTGCATTGCACTGAGTCGAGTGCTCGCTCGGGACTTTGCACTCGGGGCCAAGGCAAGAGGGCGTGCTTGCCCGCAGAACTGAGAACACGCTGTTGGGCAGAGCTGCAACTGACCGCTGGAGTTCAGCTCTCGCCGGACGGCAGAAGGCGAAGAACGAAGCCGCTTGCGAGCGGCGCAGTGCAGCGAAGAGCTCTCCGAATTCGCCGCTAGCTCCACGGTCCTTCTCAGCTGCGAGTAGCAGCGCTCGCAGTACACAGGGCTTCGCAAGGCCCGAAGACCCGGAGGGAAGTATCGCACACGAAAATGCGCCAGGACAGAGACGTGTTCTACGTTGTCCCTTCTCGTCATGCAGTTTGTGCCTCTGCTGCTTCTGCTGTTAGGAATCGCTCCTTGAAAGGCGAGCGAGAGCGTCCTTCCGGGTGCATTGCACTGAGTCGAGTGCTCGCTCGGGGCTTTGCTCTCGGGGCCAAGGCAAGAGGGCGTGCTTGCCCGCAGAACTGAGAACACGCTGTTGGGCAGAGCTGCAACTGACCGCTGGAGTTCAGCTCTCGCCGGACGGCAGAAGGCGAAGAACGAAGCCGCTTGCGGGCGGCGCAGTGCAGCGAAGAGCTCTCCGAATTCGCCGCTAGCTCCACGGTCCTTCTCAGCTGCGAGTAGCAGCGCTCGCAGTACACAGGGCTTCGCAAGGCCCGAAGACCCGGAGGGAAGTATCGCACACGAAAATGCGCCAGGACAGAGACGTGTTCTACGTTGTCCCTTCTCGTCATGCAGTTTGTGCCTCTGCTGCTTCTGCTGTTAGGAATCGCTCCTTGAAAGGCGAGCGAGAGCGTCCTTCTGGGTGCATTGCACTAAGTCGAATGCTCGCTCGGGACTTTGCTCTCGGGGCCAAGGCAAGAGGGCGTGCTTGCCCGCAGAACTGAGAACACGCTGTTGGGCAGAGCTGAAACTTACCGCTGGAGTTCAGCTCTCGCCGGACGGCAGAAGGCGAAGAACGAAGCCGCTTGCGAGCGGCGCAGTGCAGCGAAGAGCTCTCCGAATTCGCCGCTAGCTCCACGGTCCTTCTCAGCTGCGAGTAGCAGCGCTCGCAGTACACAGGGCTTCGCAAGGCCCGAAGACCCGGAGGGAAGTTTCGCACACGAAAATGTGCCAGGACAGAGACGTGTTCTACGTTGTCCCTTCTCGTCATGCAGTTTGTGCCTCTGCTGCTTCTGCTGTTAGGAATCGCTCCTTGAAAGGCGAGCGAGAGCGTCCTTCTGGGTGCATTGCACTGAGTCGAGTGCTCGCTCGGGACTTTGCTCTCGGGGCCAAGGCAAGAGGGCGTGCTTGCCCGCAGAACTGAGAACACGCTGTTGGGCAGAGCTGCAACTGACCGCTGGAGTTCAGCTCTCGCCGGACGGCAGAAGGCGAAGAACGAAGCCGCTTGCGAGCGGCGCAGTGCAGCGAAGAGCTCTCCGAATTCGCCGCTAGCTCCACGGTCCTTCTCAGCTGCGAGTAGCAGCGCTCGCAGTACACAGAGCTTCGCAAGGCCCGAAGACCCGGAGGGAAGTATGGCACACGAAAATGCGCCAGGACAGAGACGTGTTCTACGTTGTCCCTTCTCGTCATGCAGTTTGTGCCTCTGCTGCTTCTGCTGTTAGGAATCGCTCCTTGAAAGGCGAGCGAGAGCGTCCTTCCGGGTGCATTGCACTGAGTCGAGTGCTCGCTCGGGACTTTGCTCTCGGGGCCAAGGCAAGAGGGCGTGCTTGCCCGCAGAACTGAGAACACGCTGTTGGGCAGAGCTGCAACTGACCGCTGGAGTTCAGCTCTCGCCGGACGGCAGAAGGCGAAGAACGAAGCCGCTTGCGAGCGGCGCAGTGCAGCGAAGAGCTCTCCGAATTCGCCGCTAGCTCCACGGTCCTTCTCAGCTGCGAGTAGCAGCGCTCGCAGTACACAGGGCTTCGCAAGGCCCGAAGACCCGGAGGGAAGTATCGCACACGAAAATGTGCCAGGACAGAGACGTGTTCTACGTTGTCCCTTCTCGTCATGCAGTTTGTGCCTCTGCTGCTTCTGCTGTTAGGAATCGCTCCTTGAAAGACGAGCGAGAGCGTCCTTCCGGGTGCATTGCACTGAGTCGAGTGCTCGCTCGGGGCTTTGCTCTCGGGGCCAAGGCAAGAGGGCGTGCTTGCCCGCAGAACTGAGAACACGCTGTTGGGCAGAGCTGCAACTGACCGCTGGAGTTCAGCTCTCGCCGGACGGCAGAAGGCGAAGAACGAAGCCGCTTGCGAGCGGCGCAGTGCAGCGAAGAGCTCTCCGAATTCGCCGCTAGCTCCACGGTCCTTCTCAGCTGCGAGTAGCAGCGCTCGCAGTACACAGGGCTTCGCAAGGCCCGAAGACCCGGAGGGAAGTTTCGCACACGAAAATGCGCCAGGACAGAGACGTGTTCTACGTTGTCCCTTCTCGTCATGCAGTTTGTGCCTCTGCTGCTTCTGCTGTTAGGAATCGCTCCTTGAAAGACGAGCGAGAGCGTCCTTCCGGATGCATTGCACTGAGTCGAGTGCTCGCTCGGGACTTTGCTCTCGGGGCCAAGGCAAGAGGGCGTGCTTGCCCGCAGAACTGAGAACACGCTGTTGGGCAGAGCTGCAACTGACCGCTGGAGTTCAGCTCTCGCCGGACGGCAGAAGGCGAAGAACGAAGCCGCTTGCGAGCGGCGCAGTGCAGCGAAGAGCTCTCCGAATTCGCCGCTAGCTCCACGGTCCTTCTCAGCTGCGAGTAGCAGCGCTCGCAGTACACAGGGCTTCGCAAGGCCCGAAGACCCGGAGGGAAGTATCGCACACGAAAATGTGCCAGGACAGAGACGTGTTCTACGTTGTCCCTTCTCGTCATGCAGTTTGTGCCTCTGCTGCTTCTGCTGTTAGGAATCGCTCCTTGAAAGGCGAGCGAGAGCGTCCTTCCGGGTGCATTGCACTGAGTCGAGTGCTCGCTCGGGACTTTGCTCTCGGGGCCAAGGCAAGAGGGCGTGCTTGCCCGCAGAACTGAGAACACGCTGTTGGGCAGAGCTGCAACTGACCGCTGGAGTTCAGCTCTCGCCGGACGGCAGAAGGCGAAGAACGAAGCCGCTTGCGAGCGGCGCAGTGCAGCGAAGAGCTCTCCGAATTCGCCGCTAGCTCCACGGTCCTTCTCAGCAGCGAGTAGCAGCGCTCGCAGTACACAGGGCTTCGCAAGGCCCGAAGACCCGGAGGGAAGTTTCGCACACGAAAATGTGCCAGGACAGAGACGTGTTCTACGTTGTCCCTTCTCGTCATGCAGTTTGTGCCTCTGCTGCTTCTGCTGTTAGGAATCGCTCCTTGAAAGGCGAGCGAGAGCGTCCTTCCGGGTGCATTGCACTGAGTCGAGTGCTCGCTCGGGGCTTTGCTCTCGGGGCCAAGGCAAGAGGGCGTGCTTGCCCGCAGAACTGAGAACACGCTGTTGGGCAGAGCTGCAACTGACCGCTGGAGTTCAGCTCTCGCCGGACGGCAGAAGGCGAAGAACGAAGCCGCTTGCGAGCGGCGCAGTGCAGCGAAGAGCTCTCCGAATTCGCCGCTAGCTCCACGGTCCTTCTCAGCTGCGAGTAGCAGCGCTCGCAGTACACAGAGCTTCGCAAGGCCCGAAGACCCGGAGGGAAGTATCGCACACGAAAATGTGCCAGGACAGAGACGTGTTCTACGTTGTCCCTTCTCGTCATGCAGTTTGTGCCTCTGCTGCTTCTGCTGTTAGGAATCGCTCCTTGAAAGGCGAGCGAGAGCGTCCTTCCGGGTGCATTGCACTGAGTCGAGTGCTCGCTCGGGGCTTTGCTCTCGGGGCCAAGGCAAGAGGGCGTGCTTGCCCGCAGAACTGAGAACACGCTGTTGGGCAGAGCTGCAACTGACCGCTGGAGTTCAGCTCTCGCCGGACGGCAGAAGGCGAAGAACGAAGCCGCTTGCGAGCGGCGCAGTGCAGCGAAGAGCTCTCCGAATTCGCCGCTAGCTCCACGGTCCTTCTCAGCTGCGAGTAGCAGCGCTCGCAGTACACAGGGCTTCGCAAGGCCCGAAGACCCGGAGGGAAGTTTCGCACACGAAAATGCGCCAGGACAGAGACGTGTTCTACGTTGTCCCTTCTCGTCATGCAGTTTGTGCCTCTGCTGCTTCTGCTGTTAGGAATCGCTCCTTGAAAGGCGAGCGAGAGCGTCCTTCCGGGTGCATTGCACTGAGTCGAGTGCTCGCTCGGGGCTTTGCTCTCGGGGCCAAGGCAAGAGGGCGTGCTTGCCCGCAGAACTGAGAACACGCTGTTGGGCAGAGCTGCAACTGACCGCTGGAGTTCAGCTCTCGCCGGACGGCAGAAGGCGAAGAACGAAGCCGCTTGCGAGCGGCGCAGTGCAGCGAAGAGCTCTCCGAATTCGCCGCTAGCTCCACGGTCCTTCTCAGCTGCGAGTAGCAGCGCTCGCAGTACACAGGGCTTCGCAAGGCCCGAAGACCCGGAGGGAAGTTTCGCACACGAAAATGCGCCAGGACAGAGACGTGTTCTACGTTGTCCCTTCTCGTCATGCAGTTTGTGCCTCTGCTGCTTCTGCTGTTAGGAATCGCTCCTTGAAAGGCGAGCGAGAGCGTCCTTCCGGGTGCATTGCACTGAGTCGAGTGCTCGCTCGGGGCTTTGCTCTCGGGGCCAAGGCAAGAGGGCGTGCTTGCCCGCAGAACTGAGAACACGCTGTTGGGCAGAGCTGCAACTGACCGCTGGAGTTCAGCTCTCGCCGGACGGCAGAAGGCGAAGAACGAAGCCGCTTGCGAGCGGCGCAGTGCAGCGAAGAGCTCTCCGAATTCGCCGCTAGCTCCACGGTCCTTCCCAGCTGCGAGTAGCAGCGCTCGCAGTACACAGGGCTTCGCAAGGCCCGAAGACCCGGAGGGAAGTATCGCACACGAAAATGCGCCAGGACAGAGACGTGTTCTACGTTGTCCCTTCTCGTCATGCAGTTTGTGCCTCTGCTGCTTCTGCTGTAGGTAATCGCTCCTTGAAAGACGAGCGAGAGCGTCCTTCCGGGTGCATTGCACTGAGTCGAGTGCTCGCTCGGGACTTTGCACTCGGGGCCAAGGCAAGAGGGCGTGCTTGCCCGCAGAACTGAGAACACGCTGTTGGGCAGAGCTGCAACTGACCGCTGGAGTTCAGCTCTCGCCGGACGGCAGAAGGCGAAGAACGAAGCCGCTTGCGAGCGGCGCAGTGCAGCGAAGAGCTCTCCGAATTCGCCGCTAGCTCCACGGTCCTTCTCAGCTGCGAGTAGCAGCGCTCGCAGTACACAGGGCTTCGCAAGGCCCGAAGACCCGGAGGGAAGTATCGCACACGAAAATGCGCCAGGACAGAGACGTGTTCTACGTTGTCCCTTCTCGTCATGCAGTTTGTGCCTCTGCTGCTTCTGCTGTTAGGAATCGCTCCTTGAAAGGCGAGCGAGAGCGTCCTTCCGGGTGCATTGCACTGAGTCGAGTGCTCGCTCGGGGCTTTGCTCTCGGGGCCAAGGCAAGAGGGCGTGCTTGCCCGCAGAACTGAGAACACGCTGTTGGGCAGAGCTGCAACTGACCGCTGGAGTTCAGCTCTCGCCGGACGGCAGAAGGCGAAGAACGAAGCCGCTTGCGGGCGGCGCAGTGCAGCGAAGAGCTCTCCGAATTCGCCGCTAGCTCCACGGTCCTTCTCAGCTGCGAGTAGCAGCGCTCGCAGTACACAGGGCTTCGCAAGGCCCGAAGACCCGGAGGGAAGTATCGCACACGAAAATGCGCCAGGACAGAGACGTGTTCTACGTTGTCCCTTCTCGTCATGCAGTTTGTGCCTCTGCTGCTTCTGCTGTTAGGAATCGCTCCTTGAAAGGCGAGCGAGAGCGTCCTTCCGGGTGCATTGCACTGAGTCGAGTGCTCGCTCGGGGCTTTGCTCTCGGGGCCAAGGCAAGAGGGCGTGCTTGCCCGCAGAACTGAGAACACGCTGTTGGGCAGAGCTGCAACTGACCGCTGGAGTTCAGCTCTCGCCGGACGGCAGAAGGCGAAGAACGAAGCCGCTTGCGAGCGGCGCAGTGCAGCGAAGAGCTCTCCGAATTCGCCGCTAGCTCCACGGTCCTTCCCAGCTGCGAGTAGCAGCGCTCGCAGTACACAGGGCTTCGCAAGGCCCGAAGACCCGGAGGGAAGTATCGCACACGAAAATGCGCCAGGACAGAGACGTGTTCTACGTTGTCCCTTCTCGTCATGCAGTTTGTGCCTCTGCTGCTTCTGCTGTAGGTAATCGCTCCTTGAAAGACGAGCGAGAGCGTCCTTCCGGGTGCATTGCACTGAGTCGAGTGCTCGCTCGGGACTTTGCACTCGGGGCCAAGGCAAGAGGGCGTGCTTGCCCGCAGAACTGAGAACACGCTGTTGGGCAGAGCTGCAACTGACCGCTGGAGTTCAGCTCTCGCCGGACGGCAGAAGGCGAAGAACGAAGCCGCTTGCGAGCGGCGCAGTGCAGCGAAGAGCTCTCCGAATTCGCCGCTAGCTCCACGGTCCTTCTCAGCTGCGAGTAGCAGCGCTCGCAGTACACAGAGCTTCGCAAGGCCCGAAGACCCGGAGGGAAGTATCGCACACGAAAATGCGCCAGGACAGAGACGTGTTCTACGTTGTCCCTTCTCGTCATGCAGTTTGTGCCTCTGCTGCTTCTGCTGTTAGGAATCGCTCCTTGAAAGGCGAGCGAGAGCGTCCTTCCGGGTGCATTGCACTGAGTCGAGTGCTCGCTCGGGGCTTTGCTCTCGGGGCCAAGGCAAGAGGGCGTGCTTGCCCGCAGAACTGAGAACACGCTGTTGGGCAGAGCTGCAACTGACCGCTGGAGTTCAGCTCTCGCCGGACGGCAGAAGGCGAAGAACGAAGCCGCTTGCGGGCGGCGCAGTGCAGCGAAGAGCTCTCCGAATTCGCCGCTAGCTCCACGGTCCTTCTCAGCTGCGAGTAGCAGCGCTCGCAGTACACAGGGCTTCGCAAGGCCCGAAGACCCGGAGGGAAGTATCGCACACGAAAATGCGCCAGGACAGAGACGTGTTCTACGTTGTCCCTTCTCGTCATGCAGTTTGTGCCTCTGCTGCTTCTGCTGTTAGGAATCGCTCCTTGAAAGGCGAGCGAGAGCGTCCTTCCGGGTGCATTGCACTGAGTCGAGTGCTCGCTCGGGGCTTTGCTCTCGGGGCCAAGGCAAGAGGGCGTGCTTGCCCGCAGAACTGAGAACACGCTGTTGGGCAGAGCTGCAACTGACCGCTGGAGTTCAGCTCTCGCCGGACGGCAGAAGGCGAAGAACGAAGCCGCTTGCGGGCGGCGCAGTGCAGCGAAGAGCTCTCCGAATTCGCCGCTAGCTCCACGGTCCTTCTCAGCTGCGAGTAGCAGCGCTCGCAGTACACAGGGCTTCGCAAGGCCCGATGACCCGGAGGGAAGTTTCGCACACGAAAATGCGCCAGGACAGAGACGTGTTCTACGTTGTCCCTTCTCGTCATGCAGTTTGTGCCTCTGCTGCTTCTGCTGTTAGGAATCGCTCCTTGAAAGACGAGCGAGAGCGTCCTTCCGGATGCATTGCACTGAGTCGAGTGCTCGCTCGGGACTTTGCTCTCGGGGCCAAGGCAAGAGGGCGTGCTTGCCCGCAGAACTGAGAACACGCTGTTGGGCAGAGCTGCAACTGACCGCTGGAGTTCAGCTCTCGCCGGACGGCAGAAGGCGAAGAACGAAGCCGCTTGCGAGCGGCGCAGTGCAGCGAAGAGCTCTCCGAATTCGCCGCTAGCTCCACGGTCCTTCTCAGCTGCGAGTAGCAGCGCTCGCAGTACACAGGGCTTCGCAAGGCCCGAAGACCCGGAGGGAAGTTTCGCACACGGAAATGCGCCAGGACAGAGACGTGTTCTACGTTGTCCCTTCTCGTCATGCAGTTTGTGCCTCTGCTGCTTCTGCTGTTAGGAATCGCTCCTTGAAAGGCGAGCGAGAGCGTCCTTCCGGGTGCATTGCACTGAGTCGAGTGCTCGCTCGGGACTTTGCTCTCGGGGCCAAGGCAAGAGGGCGTGCTTGCCCGCAGAACTGAGAACACGCTGTTGGGCAGAGCTGCAACTGACCGCTGGAGTTCAGCTCTCGCCGGACGGCAGAAGGCGAAGAACGAAGCCGCTTGCGAGCGGCGCAGTGCAGCGAAGAGCTCTCCGAATTCGCCGCTAGCTCCACGGTCCTTCTCAGCTGCGAGTAGCAGCGCTCGCAGTACACAGAGCTTCGCAAGGCCCGAAGACCCGGAGGGAAGTATCGCACACGAAAATGCGCCAGGACAGAGACGTGTTCTACGTTGTCCCTTCTCGTCATGCAGTTTGTGCCTCTGCTGCTTCTGCTGTTAGGAATCGCTCCTTGAAAGGCGAGCGAGAGCGTCCTTCCGGGTGCATTGCACTGAGTCGAGTGCTCGCTCGGGACTTTGCTCTCGGGGCCAAGGCAAGAGGGCGTGCTTGCCCGCAGAACTGAGAACACGCTGTTGGGCAGAGCTGCAACTGACCGCTGGAGTTCAGCTCTCGCCGGACGGCAGAAGGCGAAGAACGAAGCCGCTTGCGAGCGGCGCAGTGCAGCGAAGAGCTCTCCGAATTCGCCGCTAGCTCCACGGTCCTTCTCAGCTGCGAGTAGCAGCGCTCGCAGTACACAGGGCTTCGCAAGGCCCGAAGACCCGGAGGGAAGTATCGCACACGAAAATGCGCCAGGACAGAGACGTGTTCTACGTTGTCCCTTCTCGTCATGCAGTTTGTGCCTCTGCTGCTTCTGCTGTTAGGAATCGCTCCTTGAAAGGCGAGCGAGAGCGTCCTTCCGGGTGCATTGCACTGAGTCGAGTGATCGCTCGGGACTTTGCTCTCGGGGCCAAGGCAAGAGGGCGTGCTTGCCCGCAGAACTGAGAACACGCTGTTGGGCAGAGCTGCAACTGACCGCTGGAGTTCAGCTCTCGCCGGACGGCAGAAGGCGAAGAACGAAGCCGCTTGCGAGCGGCGCAGTGCAGCGAAGAGCTCTCCGAATTCGCCGCTAGCTCCACGGTCCTTCTCAGCTGCGAGTAGCAGCGCTCGCAGTACACAGGGCTTCGCAAGGCCCGAAGACCCGGAGGGAAGTTTCGCACACGAAAATGCGCCAGGACAGAGACGTGTTCTACGTTGTCCCTTCTCGTCATGCAGTTTGTGCCTCTGCTGCTTCTGCTGTTAGGAATCGCTCCTTGAAAGGCGAGCGAGCGCGTCCTTCCGGGTGCATTGCACTGAGTCGAGTGCTCGCTCGGGACTTTGCTCTCGGGGCCAAGGCAAGAGGGCGTGCTTGCCCGCAGAACTGAGAACACGCTGTTGGGCAGAGCTGCAACTGACCGCTGGAGTTCAGCTCTCGCCGGACGGCAGAAGGCGAAGAACGAAGCCGCTTGCGAGCGGCGCAGTGCAGCGAAGAGCTCTCCGAATTCGCCGCTAGCTCCACGGTCCTTCTCAGCTGCGAGTAGCAGCGCTCGCAGTACACAGGGCTTCGCAAGGCCCGAAGACCCGGAGGGAAGTTTCGCACACGAAAATGCGCCAGGACAGAGACGTGTTCTACGTTGTCCCTTCTCGTCATGCAGTTTGTGCCTCTGCTGCTTCTGCTGTTAGGAATCGCTCCTTGAAAGGCGAGCGAGAGCGTCCTTCCGGGTGCATTGCACTGAGTCGAGTGCTCGCTCGGGACTTTGCTCTCGGGGCCAAGGCAAGAGGGCGTGCTTGCCCGCAGAACTGAGAACACGCTGTTGGGCAGAGCTGCAACTGACCGCTGGAGTTCAGCTCTCGCCGGACGGCAGAAGGCGAAGAACGAAGCCGCTTGCGAGCGGCGCAGTGCAGCGAAGAGCTCTCCGAATTCGCCGCTAGCTCCACGGTCCTTCTCAGCTGCGAGTAGCAGCGCTCGCAGTACACAGAGCTTCGCAAGGCCCGAAGACCCGGAGGGAAGTATCGCACACGAAAATGCGCCAGGACAGAGACGTGTTCTACGTTGTCCCTTCTCGTCATGCAGTTTGTGCCTCTGCTGCTTCTGCTGTTAGGAATCGCTCCTTGAAAGACGAGCGAGAGCGTCCTTCCGGGTGCATTGCACTGAGTCGAGTGCTCGCTCGGGACTTTGCTCTCGGGGCCAAGGCAAGAGGGCGTGCTTGCCCGCAGAACTGAGAACACGCTGTTGGGCAGAGCTGCAACTGACCGCTGGAGTTCAGCTCTCGCCGGACGGCAGAAGGCGAAGAACGAAGCCGCTTGCGAGCGGCGCAGTGCAGCGAAGAGCTCTCCGAATTCGCCGCTAGCTCCACGGTCCTTCTCAGCTGCGAGTAGCAGCGCTCGCAGTACACAGGGCTTCGCAAGGCCCGAAGACCCGGAGGGAAGTATCGCACACGAAAATGCGCCAGGACAGAGACGTGTTCTACGTTGTCCCTTCTCGTCATGCAGTTTGTGCCTCTGCTGCTTCTGCTGTAGGTAATCGCTCCTTGAAAGACGAGCGAGAGCGTCCTTCCGGGTGCATTGCACTGAGTCGAGTGCTCGCTCGGGACTTTGCACTCGGGGCCAAGGCAAGAGGGCGTGCTTGCCCGCAGAACTGAGAACACGCTGTTGGGCAGAGCTGCAACTGACCGCTGGAGTTCAGCTCTCGCCGGACGGCAGAAGGCGAAGAACGAAGCCGCTTGCGAGCGGCGCAGTGCAGCGAAGAGCTCTCCGAATTCGCAGCTAGCTCCACGGTCCTTCTCAGCTGCGAGTAGCAGCGCTCGCAGTACACAGGGCTTCGCAAGGCCCGAAGACCCGGAGGGAAGTATCGCACACGAAAATGCGCCAGGACAGAAACGTGTTCTACGTTGTCCCTTCTCGTCATGCAGTTTGTGCCTCTGCTGCTTCTGCTGTAGGTAATCGCTCCTTGAAAGACGAGCGAGAGCGTCCTTCCGGGTGCATTGCACTGAGTCGAGTGCTCGCTCGGGACTTTGCACTCGGGGCCAAGGCAAGAGGGCGTGCTTGCCCGCAGAACTGAGAACACGCTGTTGGGCAGAGCTGCAACTGACCGCTGGAGTTCAGCTCTCGCCGGACGGCAGAAGGCGAAGAACGAAGCCGCTTGCGAGCGGCACAGTGCAGCGAAGAGCTCTCCGAATTCGCCGCTAGCTCCACGGTCCTTCTCAGCTGCGAGTAGCAGCGCTCGCAGTACACAGAGCTTCGCAAGGCCCGAAGACCCGGAGGGAAGTATCGCACACGAAAATGCGCCAGGACAGAGACGTGTTCTACGTTGTCCCTTCTCGTCATGCAGTTTGTGCCTCTGCTGCTTCTGCTGTTAGGAATCGCTCCTTGAAAGACGAGCGAGAGCGTCCTTCCGGGTGCATTGCACTGAGTCGAGTGCTCGCTCGGGACTTTGCTCTCGGGGCCAAGGCAAGAGGGCGTGCTTGCCCGCAGAACTGAGAACACGCTGTTGGGCAGAGCTGCAACTGACCGCTGGAGTTCAGCTCTCGCCGGACGGCAGAAGGCGAAGAACGAAGCCGCTTGCGAGCGGCGCAGTGCAGCGAAGAGCTCTCCGAATTCGCCGCTAGCTCCACGGTCCTTCTCAGCTGCGAGTAGCAGCGCTCGCAGTACACAGGGCTTCGCAAGGCCCGAAGACCCGGAGGGAAGTATCGCACACGAAAATGCGCCAGGACAGAGACGTGTTCTACGTTGTCCCTTCTCGTCATGCAGTTTGTGCCTCTGCTGCTTCTGCTGTTAGGAATCGCTCCTTGAAAGGCGAGCGAGAGCGTCCTTCCGGGTGCATTGCACTGAGTCGAGTGCTCGCTCGGGACTTTGCTCTCGGGGCCAAGGCAAGAGGGCGTGCTTGCCCGCAGAACTGAGAACACGCTGTTGGGCAGAGCTGCAACTGACCGCTGGAGTTCAGCTCTCGCCGGACGGCAGAAGGCGAAGAACGAAGCCGCTTGCGAGCGGCGCAGTGCAGCGAAGAGCTCTCCGAATTCGCCGCTAGCTCCACGGTCCTTCTCAGCTGCGAGTAGCAGCGCTCGCAGTACACAGGGCTTCGCAAGGCCCGAAGACCCGGAGGGAAGTATCGCACACGAAAATGCGCCAGGACAGAGACGTGTTCTACGTTGTCCCTTCTCGTCATGCAGTTTGTGCCTCTGCTGCTTCTGCTGTTAGGAATCGCTCCTTGAAAGGCGAGCGAGAGCGTCCTTCGGGGTGCATTGCACTGAGTCGAGTGCTCGCTCGGGGCTTTGCTCTCGGGGCCAAGGCAAGAGGGCGTGCTTGCCCGCAGAACTGAGAACACGCTGTTGGGCAGAGCTGCAACTGACCGCTGGAGTTCAGCTCTCGCCGGACGGCAGAAGGCGAAGAACGAAGCCGCTTGCGAGCGGCGCAGTGCAGCGAAGAGCTCTCCGAATTCGCCGCTAGCTCCACGGTCCTTCTCAGCTGCGAGTAGCAGCGCTCGCAGTACACAGAGCTTCGCAAGGCCCGAAGACCCGGAGGGAAGTTTCGCACACGAAAATGCGCCAGGACAGAGACGTGTTCTACGTTGTCCCTTCTCGTCATGCAGTTTGTGCCTCTGCTGCTTCTGCTGTTAGGAATCGCTCCTTGAAAGGCGAGCGAGAGCGTCCTTCCGGGTGCATTGCACTGAGTCGAGTGCTCGCTCGGGACTTTGCTCTCGGGGCCAAGGCAAGAGGGCGTGCTTGCCCGCAGAACTGAGAACACGCTGTTGGGCAGAGCTGCAACTGACCGCTGGAGTTCAGCTCTCGCCGGACGGCAGAAGGCGAAGAACGAAGCCGCTTGCGAGCGGCGCAGTGCAGCGAAGAGCTCTCCGAATTCGCCGCTAGCTCCACAGTCCTTCTCAGCTGCGAGTAGCAGCGCTCGCAGTACACAGGGCTTCGCACCTCTAAATGTTTTACTACTGTGTTATGATTCTGTCTTCAGTTAATAGAACCCGATATACAACAAAGAGATGGGAGCACATGGAGATGCATTGGAGAGCCTACGCTGGAGGTAACACATTCATTTTTTACTCAAACAAATCCAAATTAGAAATGTTGAAAATTACCTGGGGCCATTTCAACAGCCAGCAAACTGACTAACACAACCAATCTTTGGCTTCTATTCAATCCTTTGCTTGTTTTACCTGGACCTTGAAGATCTGTCTGCAGCCTTCCTCTCTGCAAATATATCACACTCGTCCTATTGAGAACCCATGGCTCATCACAGCTGCTTCGCCACGCCTGCTTCCAGAAGAACTGGCAACTACAAGCTGGGAGCCAAGAGATACAACACTTCACTTGGAAAAGGGCCTTCCATGAATCCTAGAATCCCAGAATGGTTTGGACTGGAAGCGACCTTAGAGACAAATTATCTTCTTCCCACATCCTGACACGGGCAGGGACACTTTTCCACTAGTCCAGGTTGCTCCATGTCCGCTCCAGCCTGGCCCTGGACGCTTCCTGCCATGGGGCTCCTACACAGCCTCTTTGAGCAACATGTGCCTCAGCACCCACCCAAGGAAGAATTCCTTTCCAATATCCCATCTATCCCAGCCCTCTGGCAGTTTGAAGCTATTCCCCCTTGTCCTGCGAGTCCAGACCCTTTTCCAAAGTCCCTCCCCAGCTATCTTGGAGCCCCAGCAGGCACTGCAAAGGGCTCGAAGATCTCCCTGGAGCCTTCTGTTCTCCAGATTGGACACCCTCAGCTCTCCCAGACTGTCCTAGAGCAAAGAAGCTCCACCTTTCAAAGCACCTTAGACGCCTCCTACCGGCCAAACTCGATGGCAACGCTGGCCTTCCGGGCCCTACGGATATCGCTTCCGGTGTCGTTCGGGGTCACTCCCGGCTCTCTTCCCGCCCCCCATGGGGCCCTCAGGCGATGCCGCTCCTACGCCACTTCTGCCGCTGTCAGACCAACGGGGGGGCCGGGGGCCAGCCCAGACTCATCCACAATCCACACTGTCCTCGGCGGCTGCTGCGGGCTCACGGCGGCCCACACACCCGGAAGCAGAGCTCCGAACACAGAGGATCATAGCCCCACATTTGTGTTCGTCTCTGCACAAGGCAGGCCAGTCTTGCCATGCCCGGACTTTTCAGTTCAGCACGAGAATGAGAATACACCTGCGCCATGGGGGAGGAAACCTCTAAAGACTCCCTCATACGTGGTCGCTCAACTTAATGCCTAGGCACTTGCCATTCCTAAGGCTACACTAAAGCCTTTTTTACCTTGCGGGTAAGAAATGCCGTTGTTCTCGTGTGCAGCTAAAGGCGCAGCACAGGCAGGCCGGGACAAAAGCTGGGGCAGAGCCCTTCCTCACTCCTTCGCTGTGCTGTACTCCATGCAGCTAGAGCGAAGCGAGAAGGACGCGAGGAAGAAAAAGGCGTTCTTAAAGTAGCACCCTGGCAGCAGCCCTGAAAAGGCGCATAACACACGGCATCTCGCTGCCCTCCGTTCTACATACTCGCGGCTCCCTCTGCCGACTTGCAAAAGTTGCTACCAGAGCAGAGGCGGCCAGATTGAAGAGGCAGTGCCTAGGTTCACCTTCTCCTTACTGCACGTAAGCCACGTCCAGCTCCTCGCTGCACTCTGGATTTCCCTTCTCCGAGGCACTTACCGTGGTGCTGTGTGCAACTCGGCGCCTAGAAGTGACCGCCAATGCTTTCACAGCGGGCTGCAAGGGAACCAAGGAGCAGCACAAGCAGCAGTGCTTCAGCTTGCTCCTTCCGACTGCTAAGGGCACTTGGGAAGGCAAGCGAGAGTCAACCACCTTCCTCTCCTAGTAACGTGGTGCACACAAGCACGGGACTAGTGCCGCTTCGTTCACCGCCCTCGCCCAAGCGTGGAGCCGCTTTCACTTGCCGGCGGCCAGAAGCCGCTGCAAGGGCGCCACACAACCACAAGTGCGCCGGCAGCCAAGAGCTAGAGAACGCTGCTTCTGCCCAAGCCCGCCTAGGGCGTGCACCTTTGTTCTCAGAGCTCCGTGCAACAGTCTGCCTCTCTCGCAGTTCGAATGGAAAACGAAAGCTTTTCGCCTACGCCCGTCACAGAGATCCGTTGCCAGGACGAGAATGCCTTGTGGCCGGAGCTCGCCCCCGCCGCGAGGAAGCTGCTATTAGCACCGCGTTGCAGGGACACGTCTCGCTTCTTGACTACGTGCTCAGCGCTCTCCGAATTCGCCGCTAGCTCCACGGTCTTTCTCAGCTGCAAGTAGCAGCGCTCACAGTACATAGAGCTTCGCAAGGACCGAAGACCCGGAGGGAAGTATCGCACTCGAAAATGTGCCAGGATAGAGACGTTCTACACTGAGTAGAGACACAGACAGACAGAGAGTTCTACACTGCCCCTTCTCGTCGGCCATCTTGTGCTCTGCTGCCTCTGCTGTGACGAATAGGTCCTTGAAAGGCGAGCGACAGCGGCTCTCCAGGCACTGAAGAGAGTTCCCTAGGGACTTTTCGATGTAAAACTTTTTCCACCTCCAAAAATACATGGGTAAGTCCTAAAAGTTTTGGTTTTCTTAAGAATAGTTTCGCCCAAGTTTTGCTGTTCTAAACAACCATGGTTTCAGTCTTCACTTAACTGCTTGTTTCTGTCTTTTTGGCTAGTGGCAATCTAATTCTAAGGTAACTAGATGTGTTGGAAATCCATAAATTACATCTCAAGTTAGGTGGGAAAATTGGCTCGGAAGAAAATGGAATTGAGAATTTGGAAAGAATCCAGAGTGAGCTGATGTCACAATCCGAGATTCCCTTGGGTTCCAAATCCTTTCATTTGTGTTTTTGTGGGCTTTTTGAAGGCGGTGTACAGTTGAAGCCATGATTTAGCTGCGGTGAGACCTGCTCTGCTGTAAAAGCATTATTTTCTCAGTGAGCATGGACAACAGTTAGAGTGTCGTCTTTTAAGATTCCCTGCACTCCACTTATGGTGGCAAAAGCAGTGCCTTGACTGTAATCATAAAAGTGATTACAGCTTCATTGCTTTGACATCATGTAGGATGCTTCCTCCATCTGCTGTGGTCAGCATTAAGTAACAGATTTCTCAGTTTCTAGGAAGAGTCTAGCAAACAATCACCTTGCTCCTTCTCTTGCATTTATTCATCACTGCTATGCTGCTATACAGACAGGTAGTCTGTTTATGATTCAACAATTCAATGGGACATCAAGTAAATAACAAAGCAAAACTAACTACCGAAAGCACTATAAGGGCCAGAGATTAGCTTGGATCAAAACAGGTATTCTCCTAGCATTGTTTACAAACGAGTCAGCATGTGAAACAGAAGGCACAATGTAGTTTGTGCCTTGTTTTGGGCATGCCCGGAAGAAGGAAATTCTGATTTCACATACGGGAAAAGAAATGTTGACATTTGAATGAGATTGTTCATACTCCAGTAAAGGTTGCTTTGAAAGGTTGTGGAAGTCCTGTTAGGAAACATGGCTTTACAAGTCCTTTCCACCAGGAGACAACAGCTGCAGAACATCTGGGTGTGCCAGTGTTGAGAGCACCAGCAAAGATCAAAGTGGAGAAGTTGGTGAACAATGGCAGTGGCCTGGCGGAGGGCAAGTGGGGTGCTGGCTGTGGGACCAGGGGAGTCCTGACTGATTTAGGAGGCGTGTGATGGTCTGTGCCAGCAAGCGGAGTAGTGCTGTGGCCTTGGCACACTGCTAATACTGGAATTCAGTGGGGTCACTGGGCAGGCTGAGTGTGTGAGCTGCTGGAGGGACCCAGTTTGCCCACATGTAAACATCCAGTCTCACTCTTGCCAGCCACAGAAAGGAGCAGGATGTGGCTGCTGGCGATGCCTGTCACGTATATGTAGTGTATATGTGTGCTATCCCAGCCTGCTGGGAACACTTCTTCTTTGGGACTGCTTGGGCTGAGGGAGAGAAAGCAGTGGTAGTTTCTGAGGTTTCGAGTTTGCTCGAGTTTCTCAGGCTGTTTCTGGAGCCACCCCGAGTTCTCTTCCTTGAAGCATTTCAAGTCCTGCTAATTTTCAAAATTCAAACAGACACAGCCCTAAGCTAGTTGATCTGACTTCAGAGCTATTCTTACGCTGAGCTGTTGCATGATCTGATCTCCTGAGATGTCTTCCATCTCAGTTTATGACCTGGTTCTTGTGAAAAGTAGGATCTTTTAGCCTGGAGAAGAGAGGTTTCTGGAGAGACAGTATTGTGGCCTTTGAATATGTAAAGAGGGTATAAGACAAATGGAGAAAGACTTTTTAGGAAAGTTTGCAGAGACAGGATAAGGGGCCATGCTTTCAAACTGAGACTAGGTTTAGATTGGCTAAAAGGAAAAACTTTTCTACAATGAAGCTGGTGAGACACTCAAACGGGTGTTCCAGAGAAGTTGTGGATGCCCCATCATTGAGAGTGCTCCTTATCAGTTTGGCTAGTCTTGAGCAATTTGATCTACTGTAAGATCTACCTGGCAAGGAAGTTGGACTACATGATCTTTAATCACAGACTGTTGTATGATTCCGTGGAAGACAGAATGCAATAAAGTTCATATTTCAGATTTTGGCGCAGACATATTTATTTTTTCTCACTTTATGCATCATTGCAATGACAACTTGTTAGCTTCTGAAATGATTAGCTGAGATTGATTTCCTTCCTTAGTTTCATTTTCTCTGTTATTCCTTCACTCTTGGACTTTTTTTTTCACTAGATTCCCTCTTTCAGTAAACTGCCCTTAAGTATCACTTTGCTCCCCACCTGGCTTTTTTTTTTTTTTCAATGACACCTTTTCACTGGTTCGTTTTGGGCCTTTGCTGCTTGAAGTCCAGCAGCCTCCTTGTCTGAGCATTACGGAGCTTTCTTTACAGCTTCATCACTATGCAAAAAGCCATAAATTACTGTGTTCCATCTCACATACCATCAAGTATCACACTAATATTCCCTCTGCTGAATAGCTGGTTGGTTTACATAGACCAGCCAAATACCAGGAAATCCAGATGGCAGCAAGAATCTTGTAGACTACTCCCGCTGTTCATTTAAATTCTGGAGAAGTCAGGTGAGGTATCACATTCTCTTGAAAGAAGTGTCTATCATCTCGGACATTCTAGAATGGGCTATTAATATTGTCATGAGTTTCTGGCTAGACTTTTTAGTATGCAAATTCAAATTCAAATGATCTGAAATGATAGAACTTCAAGAAATTTTTTTTCCCAGAATCGAAGTATGATGGAGTTCCATAGGGAGAATCTTAATCTTAGTTATTCTATTCCATCTCACATCATGGCTGGGGGCAGGGAGAAGGGAGTATCTTTGGGGGACAATGGGTTCCGGTGTAGTCAGTAAGCTGGGCAGAGGAGCCATCAGGTATTTTCTGTTGTTGGGCGGGGGGGGGGGGGATTCGTGTGAACTCTTCCTTTCTTGTACCCTGCCACTAGTATTGTTGCTAAAATTGTTTGTTTTCTCATCCAAGTGACAAAATCAGCACACTTAATGAGGGATGAAGAGGGAGCAGCGACCTCAGAACAGGAGGAAGAAGAAGCAGAGCCTGCTGTCCTCCAGAAGAAAAAAACACTACCAGCCAACTTTGCATCATCTGTGAACTTCCTGGGCGTGTACTCTATCCCCTTGTCCAGAACACTGAGCAAGATATTAAACAGGACTGGGCCCAAGACCGAGCCTTGGGGACCAGCTGGATGAACTCTATTTCCCACCACTCTGTGGGCCTGGCCATCACCCAGTTTGTCACCCAGCAAACAGCCCACCCATGCAAACCATAAGCAGACAGTTTCTTCAGGAGAATGATGTGAGACTCATTGCAAAAAGGATCAGGGAGATGCCTAGGAAGAGTCTCAGGTGAATCCAGGAGACTATAGTGGAGGAAGGACGCGAGGAAGAAGAAGGCGTTCTTAAAGTGGCACCCTGGCAGCAGCCCTGAAAGGGCGTATAACACACGGCGTCTCGCTGCCCTCCGTTCTACATACTCGCAGCTCCCTCTGCCGACTTGCAAAAGTTGCTACCAGAGCAGAGGCGGCCAGATTGAAGAGGCAGTGCCTAGGTTCACCTTCTCCTTACTGCACGTAAGCCACGTCCAGCTCCTCGCTGCACTCTGGATTTCCCTTCTCCGCGGCACTTACAGTGGTGCTGTGTGCAACTCGGCGCCTAGAAGCGACCGCCAATGCTTTCACAGCGGGCTGCAAGGGAACCAAGGAGCAGCACAAGCAGCAGTGCTTCAGCTTGCTCCTTCCGACTGCTAAGGGCACTTGGGAAGGCAAGCGAGAGTCAACCACCTTCCTCTCCTAGTAGCCTGTAACGTGGTGCACACAAGCACGGGACTAGTGCCGCTTCGTTCACCGCCCTCGCCCAAGCGTGGAGCCGCTTTCACTTGCCGGCGGCCAGAAGCCGCTGCAAGGGCGCCACACAACCACAAGTGCGCCGGCAGCCAAGAGCTAGAGAACGCTGCTTCTGCCCAAGCCCGCCTAGGGCGTGCACCTTTGTTCTCAGAGCTCCGTGCAACAGTCTGCCTCTCTCGCAGTTCGAATGGAAAACGAAAGCTTTTCGCCTACGCCCTTCACAGAGATCCGTTGCCAGGACGAGAATGTCTTGTGGCCGGAGCTCGCCCCGGCCGCGAGGAAGCTGCTATTAGCACCGCGTTGCAGGGCCACGTCTCGCTTCTTGACTACGTGCTCAGCGCTCTCCGAATTCGCCGCTAGCTCCACGGTCTTTCTCAGCTGCAAGTAGCAGCGCTCACAGTACATAGAGCTTCGCAAGGACCGAAGACCCGGAGGGAAGTTTCGCACAGGAAAATGTACCAGGACAGAGACGTGTTCTACGTTGTCCCTTCTCGTCATGCAGTTTGTGCCTCTGCTGCTTCTGCTGTTAGGAATCGCTCCTTGAAAGGCGAGCGAGAGCGTCCTTCCGGGTGCATTGCACTGAGTCGAGTGCTCGCTCGGGACTTTGCTCTCGGGGCCAAGGCAAGAGGGCGTGCTTGCCCGCAGAACTGAGAACACGCTGTTGGGCAGAGCTGCAACTGACCGCTGGAGTTCAGCTCTCGCCGGACGGCAGAAGGCGAAGAACGAAGCCGCTTGCGAGCGGCGCAGTGCAGCGAAGAGCTCTCCGAATTCGCCGCTAGCTCCACGGTCCTTCTCAGCTGCGAGTAGCAGCGCTCGCAGTACACAGGGCTTCGCAAGGCCCGAAGACCCGGAGGGAAGTATCGCACACGAAAATGCGCCAGGACAGAGACGTGTTCTACGTTGTCCCTTCTCGTCATGCAGTTTGTGCCTCTGCTGCTTCTGCTGTTAGGAATCGCTCCTTGAAAGGCGAGCGAGAGCGTCCTTCTGGGTGCATTGCACTAAGTCGAATGCTCGCTCGGGACTTTGCTCTCGGGGCCAAGGCAAGAGGGCGTGCTTGCCCGCAGAACTGAGAACACGCTGTTGGGCAGAGCTGAAACTTACCGCTGGAGTTCAGCTCTCGCCGGACGGCAGAAGGCGAAGAACGAAGCCGCTTGCGAGCGGCGCAGTGCAGCGAAGAGCTCTCCGAATTCGCCGCTAGCTCCACGGTCCTTCTCAGCTGCGAGTAGCAGCGCTCGCAGTACACAGGGCTTCGCAAGGCCCGAAGACCCGGAGGGAAGTTTCGCACACGAAAATGTGCCAGGACAGAGACGTGTTCTACGTTGTCCCTTCTCGTCATGCAGTTTGTGCCTCTGCTGCTTCTGCTGTTAGGAATCGCTCCTTGAAAGGCGAGCGAGAGCGTCCTTCTGGGTGCATTGCACTGAGTCGAGTGCTCGCTCGGGACTTTGCTCTCGGGGCCAAGGCAAGAGGGCGTGCTTGCCCGCAGAACTGAGAACACGCTGTTGGGCAGAGCTGCAACTGACCGCTGGAGTTCAGCTCTCGCCGGACGGCAGAAGGCGAAGAACGAAGCCGCTTGCGAGCGGCGCAGTGCAGCGAAGAGCTCTCCGAATTCGCCGCTAGCTCCACGGTCCTTCTCAGCTGCGAGTAGCAGCGCTCGCAGTACACAGGGCTTCGCAAGGCCCGAAGACCCGGAGGGAAGTATGGCACACGAAAATGCGCCAGGACAGAGACGTGTTCTACGTTGTCCCTTCTCGTCATGCAGTTTGTGCCTCTGCTGCTTCTGCTGTTAGGAATCGCTCCTTGAAAGGCGAGCGAGAGCGTCCTTCCGGGTGCATTGCACTGAGTCGAGTGCTCGCTCGGGACTTTGCTCTCGGGGCCAAGGCAAGAGGGCGTGCTTGCCCGCAGAACTGAGAACACGCTGTTGGGCAGAGCTGCAACTGACCGCTGGAGTTCAGCTCTCGCCGGACGGCAGAAGGCGAAGAACGAAGCCGCTTGCGAGCGGCGCAGTGCAGCGAAGAGCTCTCCGAATTCGCCGCTAGCTCCACGGTCCTTCTCAGCTGCGAGTAGCAGCGCTCGCAGTACACAGGGCTTCGCAAGGCCCGAAGACCCGGAGGGAAGTATCGCACACGAAAATGTGCCAGGACAGAGACGTGTTCTACGTTGTCCCTTCTCGTCATGCAGTTTGTGCCTCTGCTGCTTCTGCTGTTAGGAATCGCTCCTTGAAAGGCGAGCGAGAGCGTCCTTCCGGGTGCATTGCACTGAGTCGAGTGCTCGCTCGGGGCTTTGCTCTCGGGGCCAAGGCAAGAGGGCGTGCTTGCCCGCAGAACTGAGAACACGCTGTTGGGCAGAGCTGCAACTGACCGCTGGAGTTCAGCTCTCGCCGGACGGCAGAAGGCGAAGAACGAAGCCGCTTGCGAGCGGCGCAGTGCAGCGAAGAGCTCTCCGAATTCGCCGCTAGCTCCACGGTCCTTCTCAGCTGCGAGTAGCAGCGCTCGCAGTACACAGGGCTTCGCAAGGCCCGAAGACCCGGAGGGAAGTTTCGCACACGAAAATGCGCCAGGACAGAGACGTGTTCTACGTTGTCCCTTCTCGTCATGCAGTTTGTGCCTCTGCTGCTTCTGCTGTTAGGAATCGCTCCTTGAAAGGCGAGCGAGAGCGTCCTTCCGGGTGCATTGCACTGAGTCGAGTGCTCGCTCGGGGCTTTGCTCTCGGGGCCAAGGCAAGAGGGCGTGCTTGCCCGCAGAACTGAGAACACGCTGTTGGGCAGAGCTGCAACTGACCGCTGGAGTTCAGCTCTCGCCGGACGGCAGAAGGCGAAGAACGAAGCCGCTTGCGAGCGGCGCAGTGCAGCGAAGAGCTCTCCGAATTCGCCGCTAGCTCCACGGTCCTTCTCAGCTGCGAGTAGCAGCGCTCGCAGTACACAGGGCTTCGCAAGGCCCGAAGACCCGGAGGGAAGTATCGCACACGAAAATGTGCCAGGACAGAGACGTGTTCTACGTTGTCCCTTCTCGTCATGCAGTTTGTGCCTCTGCTGCTTCTGCTGTTAGGAATCGCTCCTTGAAAGGCGAGCGAGAGCGTCCTTCCGGGTGCATTGCACTGAGTCGAGTGCTCGCTCGGGACTTTGCTCTCGGGGCCAAGGCAAGAGGGCGTGCTTGCCCGCAGAACTGAGAACACGCTGTTGGGCAGAGCTGCAACTGACCGCTGGAGTTCAGCTCTCGCCGGACGGCAGAAGGCGAAGAACGAAGCCGCTTGCGAGCGGCGCAGTGCAGCGAAGAGCTCTCCGAATTCGCCGCTAGCTCCACGGTCCTTCTCAGCTGCGAGTAGCAGCGCTCGCAGTACACAGGGCTTCGCAAGGCCCGAAGACCCGGAGGGAAGTTTCGCACACGAAAATGTGCCAGGACAGAGACGTGTTCTACGTTGTCCCTTCTCGTCATGCAGTTTGTGCCTCTGCTGCTTCTGCTGTTAGGAATCGCTCCTTGAAAGGCGAGCGAGAGCGTCCTTCCGGGTGCATTGCACTGAGTCGAGTGCTCGCTCGGGGCTTTGCTCTCGGGGCCAAGGCAAGAGGGCGTGCTTGCCCGCAGAACTGAGAACACGCTGTTGGGCAGAGCTGCAACTGACCGCTGGAGTTCAGCTCTCGCCGGACGGCAGAAGGCGAAGAACGAAGCCGCTTGCGAGCGGCGCAGTGCAGCGAAGAGCTCTCCGAATTCGCCGCTAGCTCCACGGTCCTTCTCAGCTGCGAGTAGCAGCGCTCGCAGTACACAGAGCTTCGCAAGGCCCGAAGACCCGGAGGGAAGTATCGCACACGAAAATGTGCCAGGACAGAGACGTGTTCTACGTTGTCCCTTCTCGTCATGCAGTTTGTGCCTCTGCTGCTTCTGCTGTTAGGAATCGCTCCTTGAAAGGCGAGCGAGAGCGTCCTTCCGGGTGCATTGCACTGAGTCGAGTGCTCGCTCGGGGCTTTGCTCTCGGGGCCAAGGCAAGAGGGCGTGCTTGCCCGCAGAACTGAGAACACGCTGTTGGGCAGAGCTGCAACTGACCGCTGGAGTTCAGCTCTCGCCGGACGGCAGAAGGCGAAGAACGAAGCCGCTTGCGAGCGGCGCAGTGCAGCGAAGAGCTCTCCGAATTCGCCGCTAGCTCCACGGTCCTTCTCAGCTGCGAGTAGCAGCGCTCGCAGTACACAGGGCTTCGCAAGGCCCGAAGACCCGGAGGGAAGTTTCGCACACGAAAATGCGCCAGGACAGAGACGTGTTCTACGTTGTCCCTTCTCGTCATGCAGTTTGTGCCTCTGCTGCTTCTGCTGTTAGGAATCGCTCCTTGAAAGGCGAGCGAGAGCGTCCTTCCGGGTGCATTGCACTGAGTCGAGTGCTCGCTCGGGGCTTTGCTCTCGGGGCCAAGGCAAGAGGGCGTGCTTGCCCGCAGAACTGAGAACACGCTGTTGGGCAGAGCTGCAACTGACCGCTGGAGTTCAGCTCTCGCCGGACGGCAGAAGGCGAAGAACGAAGCCGCTTGCGAGCGGCGCAGTGCAGCGAAGAGCTCTCCGAATTCGCCGCTAGCTCCACGGTCCTTCTCAGCTGCGAGTAGCAGCGCTCGCAGTACACAGGGCTTCGCAAGGCCCGAAGACCCGGAGGGAAGTTTCGCACACGAAAATGCGCCAGGACAGAGACGTGTTCTACGTTGTCCCTTCTCGTCATGCAGTTTGTGCCTCTGCTGCTTCTGCTGTTAGGAATCGCTCCTTGAAAGGCGAGCGAGAGCGTCCTTCCGGGTGCATTGCACTGAGTCGAGTGCTCGCTCGGGGCTTTGCTCTCGGGGCCAAGGCAAGAGGGCGTGCTTGCCCGCAGAACTGAGAACACGCTGTTGGGCAGAGCTGCAACTGACCGCTGGAGTTCAGCTCTCGCCGGACGGCAGAAGGCGAAGAACGAAGCCGCTTGCGAGCGGCGCAGTGCAGCGAAGAGCTCTCCGAATTCGCCGCTAGCTCCACGGTCCTTCCCAGCTGCGAGTAGCAGCGCTCGCAGTACACAGGGCTTCGCAAGGCCCGAAGACGCGGAGGGAAGTATCGCACACGAAAATGCGCCAGGACAGAGACGTGTTCTACGTTGTCCCTTCTCGTCATGCAGTTTGTGCCTCTGCTGCTTCTGCTGTAGGTAATCGCTCCTTGAAAGGCGAGCGAGAGCGTCCTTCCGGGTGCATTGCACTGAGTCGAGTGCTCGCTCGGGACTTTGCACTCGGGGCCAAGGCAAGAGGGCGTGCTTGCCCGCAGAACTGAGAACACGCTGTTGGGCAGAGCTGCAACTGACCGCTGGAGTTCAGCTCTCGCCGGACGGCAGAAGGCGAAGAACGAAGCCGCTTGCGAGCGGCGCAGTGCAGCGAAGAGCTCTCCGAATTCGCCGCTAGCTCCACGGTCCTTCTCAGCTGCGAGTAGCAGCGCTCGCAGTACACAGGGCTTCGCAAGGCCCGAAGACCCGGAGGGAAGTATCGCACACGAAAATGCGCCAGGACAGAGACGTGTTCTACGTTGTCCCTTCTCGTCATGCAGTTTGTGCCTCTGCTGCTTCTGCTGTTAGGAATCGCTCCTTGAAAGGCGAGCGAGAGCGTCCTTCCGGGTGCATTGCACTGAGTCGAGTGCTCGCTCGGGGCTTTGCTCTCGGGGCCAAGGCAAGAGGGCGTGCTTGCCCGCAGAACTGAGAACACGCTGTTGGGCAGAGCTGCAACTGACCGCTGGAGTTCAGCTCTCGCCGGACGGCAGAAGGCGAAGAACGAAGCCGCTTGCGGGCGGCGCAGTGCAGCGAAGAGCTCTCCGAATTCGCCGCTAGCTCCACGGTCCTTCTCAGCTGCGAGTAGCAGCGCTCGCAGTACACAGGGCTTCGCAAGGCCCGAAGACCCGGAGGGAAGTATCGCACACGAAAATGCGCCAGGACAGAGACGTGTTCTACGTTGTCCCTTCTCGTCATGCAGTTTGTGCCTCTGCTGCTTCTGCTGTTAGGAATCGCTCCTTGAAAGGCGAGCGAGAGCGTCCTTCCGGGTGCATTGCACTGAGTCGAGTGCTCGCTCGGGGCTTTGCTCTCGGGGCCAAGGCAAGAGGGCGTGCTTGCCCGCAGAACTGAGAACACGCTGTTGGGCAGAGCTGCAACTGACCGCTGGAGTTCAGCTCTCGCCGGACGGCAGAAGGCGAAGAACGAAGCCGCTTGCGAGCGGCGCAGTGCAGCGAAGAGCTCTCCGAATTCGCCGCTAGCTCCACGGTCCTTCCCAGCTGCGAGTAGCAGCGCTCGCAGTACACAGGGCTTCGCAAGGCCCGAAGACCCGGAGGGAAGTATCGCACACGAAAATGCGCCAGGACAGAGACGTGTTCTACGTTGTCCCTTCTCGTCATGCAGTTTGTGCCTCTGCTGCTTCTGCTGTTAGGAATCGCTCCTTGAAAGGCGAGCGAGAGCGTCCTTCTGGGTGCATTGCACTAAGTCGAATGCTCGCTCGGGACTTTGCTCTCGGGGCCAAGGCAAGAGGGCGTGCTTGCCCGCAGAACTGAGAACACGCTGTTGGGCAGAGCTGAAACTTACCGCTGGAGTTCAGCTCTCGCCGGACGGCAGAAGGCGAAGAACGAAGCCGCTTGCGAGCGGCGCAGTGCAGCGAAGAGCTCTCCGAATTCGCCGCTAGCTCCACGGTCCTTCTCAGCTGCGAGTAGCAGCGCTCGCAGTACACAGGGCTTCGCAAGGCCCGAAGACCCGGAGGGAAGTTTCGCACACGAAAATGTGCCAGGACAGAGACGTGTTCTACGTTGTCCCTTCTCGTCATGCAGTTTGTGCCTCTGCTGCTTCTGCTGTTAGGAATCGCTCCTTGAAAGGCGAGCGAGAGCGTCCTTCTGGGTGCATTGCACTGAGTCGAGTGCTCGCTCGGGACTTTGCTCTCGGGGCCAAGGCAAGAGGGCGTGCTTGCCCGCAGAACTGAGAACACGCTGTTGGGCAGAGCTGCAACTGACCGCTGGAGTTCAGCTCTCGCCGGACGGCAGAAGGCGAAGAACGAAGCCGCTTGCGAGCGGCGCAGTGCAGCGAAGAGCTCTCCGAATTCGCCGCTAGCTCCACGGTCCTTCTCAGCTGCGAGTAGCAGCGCTCGCAGTACACAGGGCTTCGCAAGGCCCGAAGACCCGGAGGGAAGTATGGCACACGAAAATGCGCCAGGACAGAGACGTGTTCTACGTTGTCCCTTCTCGTCATGCAGTTTGTGCCTCTGCTGCTTCTGCTGTTAGGAATCGCTCCTTGAAAGGCGAGCGAGAGCGTCCTTCCGGGTGCATTGCACTGAGTCGAGTGCTCGCTCGGGACTTTGCTCTCGGGGCCAAGGCAAGAGGGCGTGCTTGCCCGCAGAACTGAGAACACGCTGTTGGGCAGAGCTGCAACTGACCGCTGGAGTTCAGCTCTCGCCGGACGGCAGAAGGCGAAGAACGAAGCCGCTTGCGAGCGGCGCAGTGCAGCGAAGAGCTCTCCGAATTCGCCGCTAGCTCCACGGTCCTTCTCAGCTGCGAGTAGCAGCGCTCGCAGTACACAGGGCTTCGCAAGGCCCGAAGACCCGGAGGGAAGTATCGCACACGAAAATGCGCCAGGACAGAGACGTGTTCTACGTTGTCCCTTCTCGTCATGCAGTTTGTGCCTCTGCTGCTTCTGCTGTTAGGAATCGCTCCTTGAAAGACGAGCGAGAGCGTCCTTCCGGGTGCATTGCACTGAGTCGAGTGCTCGCTCGGGGCTTTGCTCTCGGGGCCAAGGCAAGAGGGCGTGCTTGCCCGCAGAACTGAGAACACGCTGTTGGGCAGAGCTGCAACTGACCGCTGGAGTTCAGCTCTCGCCGGACGGCAGAAGGCGAAGAACGAAGCCGCTTGCGAGCGGCGCAGTGCAGCGAAGAGCTCTCCGAATTCGCCGCTAGCTCCACGGTCCTTCTCAGCTGCGAGTAGCAGCGCTCGCAGTACACAGGGCTTCGCAAGGCCCGAAGACCCGGAGGGAAGTATCGCACACGAAAATGCGCCAGGACAGAGACGTGTTCTACGTTGTCCCTTCTCGTCATGCAGTTTGTGCCTCTGCTGCTTCTGCTGTTAGGAATCGCTCCTTGAAAGGCGAGCGAGAGCGTCCTTCCGGGTGCATTGCACTGAGTCGAGTGCTCGCTCGGGACTTTGCTCTCGGGGCCAAGGCAAGAGGGCGTGCTTGCCCGCAGAACTGAGAACACGCTGTTGGGCAGAGCTGCAACTGACCGCTGGAGTTCAGCTCTCGCCGGACGGCAGAAGGCGAAGAACGAAGCCGCTTGCGAGCGGCGCAGTGCAGCGAAGAGCTCTCCGAATTCGCCGCTAGCTCCACGGTCCTTCTCAGCAGCGAGTAGCAGCGCTCGCAGTACACAGGGCTTCGCAAGGCCCGAAGACCCGGAGGGAAGTTTCGCACACGAAAATGCGCCAGGACAGAGACGTGTTCTACGTTGTCCCTTCTCGTCATGCAGTTTGTGCCTCTGCTGCTTCTGCTGTTAGGAATCGCTCCTTGAAAGGCGAGCGAGAGCGTCCTTCCGGGTGCATTGCACTGAGTCGAGTGCTCGCTCGGGGCTTTGCTCTCGGGGCCAAGGCAAGAGGGCGTGCTTGCCCGCAGAACTGAGAACACGCTGTTGGGCAGAGCTGCAACTGACCGCTGGAGTTCAGCTCTCGCCGGACGGCAGAAGGCGAAGAACGAAGCCGCTTGCGAGCGGCGCAGTGCAGCGAAGAGCTCTCCGAATTCGCCGCTAGCTCCACGGTCCTTCTCAGCTGCGAGTAGCAGCGCTCGCAGTACACAGAGCTTCGCAAGGCCCGAAGACCCGGAGGGAAGTATCGCACACGAAAATGCGCCAGGACAGAGACGTGTTCTACGTTGTCCCTTCTCGTCATGCAGTTTGTGCCTCTGCTGCTTCTGCTGTTAGGAATCGCTCCTTGAAAGGCGAGCGAGAGCGTCCTTCCGGGTGCATTGCACTGAGTCGAGTGCTCGCTCGGGGCTTTGCTCTCGGGGCCAAGGCAAGAGGGCGTGCTTGCCCGCAGAACTGAGAACACGCTGTTGGGCAGAGCTGCAACTGACCGCTGGAGTTCAGCTCTCGCCGGACGGCAGAAGGCGAAGAACGAAGCCGCTTGCGAGCGGCGCAGTGCAGCGAAGAGCTCTCCGAATTCGCCGCTAGCTCCACGGTCCTTCTCAGCTGCGAGTAGCAGCGCTCGCAGTACACAGGGCTTCGCAAGGCCCGAAGACCCGGAGGGAAGTTTCGCACACGAAAATGCGCCAGGACAGAGACGTGTTCTACGTTGTCCCTTCTCGTCATGCAGTTTGTGCCTCTGCTGCTTCTGCTGTTAGGAATCGCTCCTTGAAAGGCGAGCGAGAGCGTCCTTCCGGGTGCATTGCACTGAGTCGAGTGCTCGCTCGGGGCTTTGCTCTCGGGGCCAAGGCAAGAGGGCGTGCTTGCCCGCAGAACTGAGAACACGCTGTTGGGCAGAGCTGCAACTGACCGCTGGAGTTCAGCTCTCGCCGGACGGCAGAAGGCGAAGAACGAAGCCGCTTGCGAGCGGCGCAGTGCAGCGAAGAGCTCTCCGAATTCGCCGCTAGCTCCACGGTCCTTCTCAGCTGCGAGTAGCAGCGCTCGCAGTACACAGGGCTTCGCAAGGCCCGAAGACCCGGAGGGAAGTTTCGCACACGAAAATGCGCCAGGACAGAGACGTGTTCTACGTTGTCCCTTCTCGTCATGCAGTTTGTGCCTCTGCTGCTTCTGCTGTTAGGAATCGCTCCTTGAAAGGCGAGCGAGAGCGTCCTTCCGGGTGCATTGCACTGAGTCGAGTGCTCGCTCGGGGCTTTGCTCTCGGGGCCAAGGCAAGAGGGCGTGCTTGCCCGCAGAACTGAGAACACGCTGTTGGGCAGAGCTGCAACTGACCGCTGGAGTTCAGCTCTCGCCGGACGGCAGAAGGCGAAGAACGAAGCCGCTTGCGAGCGGCGCAGTGCAGCGAAGAGCTCTCCGAATTCGCCGCTAGCTCCACGGTCCTTCCCAGCTGCGAGTAGCAGCGCTCGCAGTACACAGGGCTTCGCAAGGCCCGAAGACCCGGAGGGAAGTATCGCACACGAAAATGCGCCAGGACAGAGACGTGTTCTACGTTGTCCCTTCTCGTCATGCAGTTTGTGCCTCTGCTGCTTCTGCTGTAGGTAATCGCTCCTTGAAAGACGAGCGAGAGCGTCCTTCCGGGTGCATTGCACTGAGTCGAGTGCTCGCTCGGGACTTTGCACTCGGGGCCAAGGCAAGAGGGCGTGCTTGCCCGCAGAACTGAGAACACGCTGTTGGGCAGAGCTGCAACTGACCGCTGGAGTTCAGCTCTCGCCGGACGGCAGAAGGCGAAGAACGAAGCCGCTTGCGAGCGGCGCAGTGCAGCGAAGAGCTCTCCGAATTCGCCGCTAGCTCCACGGTCCTTCTCAGCTGCGAGTAGCAGCGCTCGCAGTACACAGAGCTTCGCAAGGCCCGAAGACCCGGAGGGAAGTATCGCACACGAAAATGCGCCAGGACAGAGACGTGTTCTACGTTGTCCCTTCTCGTCATGCAGTTTGTGCCTCTGCTGCTTCTGCTGTTAGGAATCGCTCCTTGAAAGGCGAGCGAGAGCGTCCTTCCGGGTGCATTGCACTGAGTCGAGTGCTCGCTCGGGGCTTTGCTCTCGGGGCCAAGGCAAGAGGGCGTGCTTGCCCGCAGAACTGAGAACACGCTGTTGGGCAGAGCTGCAACTGACCGCTGGAGTTCAGCTCTCGCCGGACGGCAGAAGGCGAAGAACGAAGCCGCTTGCGGGCGGCGCAGTGCAGCGAAGAGCTCTCCGAATTCGCCGCTAGCTCCACGGTCCTTCTCAGCTGCGAGTAGCAGCGCTCGCAGTACACAGGGCTTCGCAAGGCCCGAAGACCCGGAGGGAAGTATCGCACACGAAAATGCGCCAGGACAGAGACGTGTTCTACGTTGTCCCTTCTCGTCATGCAGTTTGTGCCTCTGCTGCTTCTGCTGTTAGGAATCGCTCCTTGAAAGGCGAGCGAGAGCGTCCTTCCGGGTGCATTGCACTGAGTCGAGTGCTCGCTCGGGGCTTTGCTCTCGGGGCCAAGGCAAGAGGGCGTGCTTGCCCGCAGAACTGAGAACACGCTGTTGGGCAGAGCTGCAACTGACCGCTGGAGTTCAGCTCTCGCCGGACGGCAGAAGGCGAAGAACGAAGCCGCTTGCGGGCGGCGCAGTGCAGCGAAGAGCTCTCCGAATTCGCCGCTAGCTCCACGGTCCTTCTCAGCTGCGAGTAGCAGCGCTCGCAGTACACAGAGCTTCGCAAGGCCCGAAGACCCGGAGGGAAGTATCGCACACGAAAATGCGCCAGGACAGAGACGTGTTCTACGTTGTCCCTTCTCGTCATGCAGTTTGTGCCTCTGCTGCTTCTGCTGTTAGGAATCGCTCCTTGAAAGGCGAGCGAGAGCGTCCTTCCGGGTGCATTGCACTGAGTCGAGTGCTCGCTCGGGGCTTTGCTCTCGGGGCCAAGGCAAGAGGGCGTGCTTGCCCGCAGAACTGAGAACACGCTGTTGGGCAGAGCTGCAACTGACCGCTGGAGTTCAGCTCTCGCCGGACGGCAGAAGGCGAAGAACGAAGCCGCTTGCGAGCGGCGCAGTACAGCGAAGAGCTCTCCGAATTCGCCGCTAGCTCCACGGTCCTTCTCAGCTGCGAGTAGCAGCGCTCGCAGTACACAGGGCTTCGCAAGGCCCGAAGACCCGGAGGGAAGTTTCGCACACGAAAATGCGCCAGGACAGAGACGTGTTCTACGTTGTCCCTTCTCGTCATGCAGTTTGTGCCTCTGCTGCTTCTGCTGTTAGGAATCGCTCCTTGAAAGGCGAGCGAGAGCGTCCTTCCGGGTGCATTGCACTGAGTCGAGTGCTCGCTCGGGGCTTTGCTCTCGGGGCCAAGGCAAGAGGGCGTGCTTGCCCGCAGAACTGAGAACACGCTGTTGGGCAGAGCTGCAACTGACCGCTGGAGTTCAGCTCTCGCCGGACGGCAGAAGGCGAAGAACGAAGCCGCTTGCGAGCGGCGCAGTGCAGCGAAGAGCTCTCCGAATTCGCCGCTAGCTCCACGGTCCTTCTCAGCTGCGAGTAGCAGCGCTCGCAGTACACAGGGCTTCGCAAGGCCCGAAGACCCGGAGGGAAGTTTCGCACACGAAAATGCGCCAGGACAGAGACGTGTTCTACGTTGTCCCTTCTCGTCATGCAGTTTGTGCCTCTGCTGCTTCTGCTGTTAGGAATCGCTCCTTGAAAGGCGAGCGAGAGCGTCCTTCCGGGTGCATTGCACTGAGTCGAGTGCTCGCTCGGGGCTTTGCTCTCGGGGCCAAGGCAAGAGGGCGTGCTTGCCCGCAGAACTGAGAACACGCTGTTGGGCAGAGCTGCAACTGACCGCTGGAGTTCAGCTCTCGCCGGACGGCAGAAGGCGAAGAACGAAGCCGCTTGCGAGCGGCGCAGTGCAGCGAAGAGCTCTCCGAATTCGCCGCTAGCTCCACGGTCCTTCCCAGCTGCGAGTAGCAGCGCTCGCAGTACACAGGGCTTCGCAAGGCCCGAAGACCCGGAGGGAAGTATCGCACACGAAAATGCGCCAGGACAGAGACGTGTTCTACGTTGTCCCTTCTCGTCATGCAGTTTGTGCCTCTGCTGCTTCTGCTGTAGGTAATCGCTCCTTGAAAGACGAGCGAGAGCGTCCTTCCGGGTGCATTGCACTGAGTCGAGTGCTCGCTCGGGACTTTGCACTCGGGGCCAAGGCAAGAGGGCGTGCTTGCCCGCAGAACTGAGAACACGCTGTTGGGCAGAGCTGCAACTGACCGCTGGAGTTCAGCTCTCGCCGGACGGCAGAAGGCGAAGAACGAAGCCGCTTGCGAGCGGCGCAGTGCAGCGAAGAGCTCTCCGAATTCGCCGCTAGCTCCACGGTCCTTCTCAGCTGCGAGTAGCAGCGCTCGCAGTACACAGAGCTTCGCAAGGCCCGAAGACCCGGAGGGAAGTATCGCACACGAAAATGCGCCAGGACAGAGACGTGTTCTACGTTGTCCCTTCTCGTCATGCAGTTTGTGCCTCTGCTGCTTCTGCTGTTAGGAATCGCTCCTTGAAAGGCGAGCGAGAGCGTCCTTCCGGGTGCATTGCACTGAGTCGAGTGCTCGCTCGGGGCTTTGCTCTCGGGGCCAAGGCAAGAGGGCGTGCTTGCCCGCAGAACTGAGAACACGCTGTTGGGCAGAGCTGCAACTGACCGCTGGAGTTCAGCTCTCGCCGGACGGCAGAAGGCGAAGAACGAAGCCGCTTGCGGGCGGCGCAGTGCAGCGAAGAGCTCTCCGAATTCGCCGCTAGCTCCACGGTCCTTCTCAGCTGCGAGTAGCAGCGCTCGCAGTACACAGGGCTTCGCAAGGCCCGAAGACCCGGAGGGAAGTATCGCACACGAAAATGCGCCAGGACAGAGACGTGTTCTACGTTGTCCCTTCTCGTCATGCAGTTTGTGCCTCTGCTGCTTCTGCTGTTAGGAATCGCTCCTTGAAAGGCGAGCGAGAGCGTCCTTCCGGGTGCATTGCACTGAGTCGAGTGCTCGCTCGGGGCTTTGCTCTCGGGGCCAAGGCAAGAGGGCGTGCTTGCCCGCAGAACTGAGAACACGCTGTTGGGCAGAGCTGCAACTGACCGCTGGAGTTCAGCTCTCGCCGGACGGCAGAAGGCGAAGAACGAAGCCGCTTGCGGGCGGCGCAGTGCAGCGAAGAGCTCTCCGAATTCGCCGCTAGCTCCACGGTCCTTCTCAGCTGCGAGTAGCAGCGCTCGCAGTACACAGGGCTTCGCAAGGCCCGATGACCCGGAGGGAAGTTTCGCACACGAAAATGCGCCAGGACAGAGACGTGTTCTACGTTGTCCCTTCTCGTCATGCAGTTTGTGCCTCTGCTGCTTCTGCTGTTAGGAATCGCTCCTTGAAAGACGAGCGAGAGCGTCCTTCCGGATGCATTGCACTGAGTCGAGTGCTCGCTCGGGACTTTGCTCTCGGGGCCAAGGCAAGAGGGCGTGCTTGCCCGCAGAACTGAGAACACGCTGTTGGGCAGAGCTGCAACTGACCGCTGGAGTTCAGCTCTCGCCGGACGGCAGAAGGCGAAGAACGAAGCCGCTTGCGAGCGGCGCAGTGCAGCGAAGAGCTCTCCGAATTCGCCGCTAGCTCCACGGTCCTTCTCAGCTGCGAGTAGCAGCGCTCGCAGTACACAGAGCTTCGCAAGGCCCGAAGACCCGGAGGGAAGTATCGCACACGAAAATGCGCCAGGACAGAGACGTGTTCTACGTTGTCCCTTCTCGTCATGCAGTTTGTGCCTCTGCTGCTTCTGCTGTTAGGAATCTAGGCGAGCGAGAGCGTCCTTCCGGGTGCATTGCACTGAGTCGAGTGCTCGCTCGGGACTTTGCTCTCGGGGCCAAGGCAAGAGGGCGTGCTTGCCCGCAGAACTGAGAACACGCTGTTGGGCAGGAGCTGCAACTGACCGCTGGGAGTTCAGCTCTCGCCGGACGGCAGAGGGCGAAGAACGAAGCCGCTTGCGAGCGGCGCAGTGCAGCGAAGAGCTCTCCGAATTCGCCGCTAGCTCCACGGTCCTTCTCAGCTGCGAGTAGCAGCGCTCGCAGTACACAGGGCTTCGCAAGGCCCGAAGACCCGGAGGGGAAGTTCGCACAACGAAAATGCGCCAGGACAGAGACGTGTTCTACGTTGTCCCTTCTCGTCATGCAGTTTGTGCCCTCTGCTGCTTCTGCTGTTAGGAATCGCTCCTTGAGAAGGCGAGCGAGAGCGTCCTTCGGGGTGCATTGCACTGAGTCGAGTGCTCGCTCGGGGCTTTGCTCTCGGGGCCAAGGCAAGAGGGCGTGCTTGCCCCGCAGAACTGAGAACACGCTGTTGGGCAGAGCTGCAAACTGACCGCTGGAGTTCAGCTCTCGCCGGACGGCAGAAGGCGAAGAACGAAGCCGCTTGCGAGCGGCGCAGTGCAGCGAAGAGCTCTCCGAATTCGCCGCTAGCTCCACGGTCCTTCTCAGCTGCGAGTAGCAGCGCTCGCAGTACACAGAGCTTCGCAAGGCCCGAAGACCCGGAGGGAAGTTTCGCACACGAAAATGCGCCAGGACAGAGACGTGTTCTACGTTGTCCCTTCTCGTCATGCAGTTTGTGCCTCTGCTGCTTCTGCTGTTAGGAATCGCTCCTTGAAAGGCGAGCGAGAGCGTCCTTCCGGGTGCATTGCACTGAGTCGAGTGCTCGCTCGGGACTTTGCTCTCGGGGCCAAGGCAAGAGGGGCGTGCTTGCCCGCAGAACTGAGAACACGCTGTTGGGCAGAGCTGCAACTGACCGCTGGAGTTCAGCTCTCGCCGGACGGCAGAAGGCGAAGAACGAAGCCGCTTGCGAGCGGCGCAGTGCAGCGAAGAGCTCTCCGAATTCGCCGCTAGCTCCACGGTCCTTCTCAGCTGCGAGTAGCAGCGCTCGCAGTACACAGGGCTTCGCAAGGCCCGAAGACCCGGAGGGAAGTATCGCACACGAAAATGCGCCAGGACAGAGACGTGTTCTACGTTGTCCCTTCTCGTCATGCAGTTTGTGCCTCTGCTGCTTCTGCTGTTAGGAATCGCTCCTTGAAAGGCGAGCGAGAGCGTCCTTCCGGGTGCATTGCACTGAGTCGAGTGCTCGCTCGGGACTTTGCTCTCGGGGCCAAGGCAAGAGGGCGTGCTTGCCCGCAGAACTGAGAACACGCTGTTGGGCAGAGCTGCAACTGACCGCTGGAGTTCAGCTCTCGCCGGACGGCAGAAGGCGAAGAACGAAGCCGCTTGCGAGCGGCGCAGTGCAGCGAAGAGCTCTCCGAATTCGCCGCTAGCTCCACGGTCCTTCTCAGCTGCGAGTAGCAGCGCTCGCAGTACACAGGGCTTCGCAAGGCCCGAAGACGCGGAGGGAAGTATCGCACACGAAAATGCGCCAGGACAGAGACGTGTTCTACGTTGTCCTTTCTCGTCATGCAGTTTGTGCCTCTGCTGCTTCTGCTGTTAGGAATCGCTCCTTGAAAGGCGAGCGAGAGCGTCCTTCCGGGTGCATTGCACTGAGTCGAGTGCTCGCTCGGGGCTTTGCTCTCGGGGCCAAGGCAAGAGGGCGTGCTTGCCCGCAGAACTGAGAACACGCTGTTGGGCAGAGCTGCAACTGACCGCTGGAGTTCAGCTCTCGCCGGACGGCAGAAGGCGAAGAACGAAGCCGCTTGCGAGCGGCGCAGTGCAGCGAAGAGCTCTCCGAATTCGCCGCTAGCTCCACGGTCCTTCTCAGCTGCGAGTAGCAGCGCTCGCAGTACACAGAGCTTCGCAAGGCCCGAAGACCCGGAGGGAAGTTTCGCACACCGAAAATGCGCCAGGACAGAGACGTGTTCTACGTTGTCCCTTCTCGTCATGCAGTTTGTGCCTCTGCTGCTTCTGCTGTTAGGAATCGCTCCTTGAAAGGCGAGCGAGAGCGTCCTTCCGGGTGCATTGCACTGAGTCGAGTGCTCGCTCGGGACTTTGCTCTCGGGGCCAAGGCAAGAGGGCGTGCTTGCCCGCAGAACTGAGAACACGCTGTTGGGCAGAGCTGCAACTGACCGCTGGAGTTCAGCTCTCGCCGGACGGCAGAAGGCGAAGAACGAAGCCGCTTGCGAGCGGCGCAGTGCAGCGAAGAGCTCTCCGAATTCGCCGCTAGCTCCACGGTCCTTCTCAGCTGCGAGTAGCAGCGCTCGCAGTACACAGAGCTTCGCAAGGCCCGAAGACGCGGAGGGAAGTATCGCACACGAAAATGCGCCAGGACAGAGACGTGTTCTACGTTGTCCTTTCTCGTCATGCAGTTTGTGCCTCTGCTGCTTCTGCTGTTAGGAATCGCTCCTTGAAAGGCGAGCGAGAGCGTCCTTCCGGGTGCATTGCACTGAGTCGAGTGCTCGCTCGGGGCTTTGCTCTCGGGGCGAAGGCAAGAGGGCGTGCTTGCCCGCAGAACTGAGAACACGCTGTTGGGCAGAGCTGCAACTGACCGCTGGAGTTCAGCTCTCGCCGGACGGCAGAAGGCGAAGAACGAAGCCGCTTGCGAGCGGCGCAGTGCAGCGAAGAGCTCTCCGAATTCGCCGCTAGCTCCACGGTCCTTCTCAGCTGCGAGTAGCAGCGCTCGCAGTACACAGAGCTTCGCAAGGCCCGAAGACGCGGAGGGAAGTATCGCACACGAAAATGCGCCAGGACAGAGACGTGTTCTACGTTGTCCCTTCTCGTCATGCAGTTTGTGCCTCTGCTGCTTCTGCTGTTAGGAATCGCTCCTTGAAAGGCGAGCGAGAGCGTCCTTCCGGGTGCATTGCACTGAGTCGAGTGCTCGCTCGGGACTTTGCTCTCGGGGCCAAGGCAAGAGGGCGTGCTTGCCCGCAGAACTGAGAACACGCTGTTGGGCAGAGCTGCAACTGACCGCTGGAGTTCAGCTCTCGCCGGACGGCAGAAGGCGAAGAACGAAGCCGCTTGCGAGCGGCGCAGTGCAGCGAAGAGCTCTCCGAATTCGCCGCTAGCTCCACGGTCCTTCCCAGCTGCGAGTAGCAGCGCTCGCAGTACACAGGGCTTCGCAAGGCCCGAAGACCCGGAGGGAAGTTTCGCACACGAAAATGCGCCAGGACAGAGACGTGTTCTACGTTGTCCCTTCTCGTCATGCAGTTTGTGCCTCTGCTGCTTCTGCTGTTAGGAATCGCTCCTTGAAAGGCGAGCGAGAGCGTCCTTCCGGGTGCATTGCACTGAGTCGAGTGCTCGCTCGGGGCTTTGCTCTCGGGGCCAAGGCAAGAGGGCGTGCTTGCCCGCAGAACTGAGAACACGCTGTTGGGCAGAGCTGCAACTGACCGCTGGAGTTCAGCTCTCGCCGGACGGCAGAAGGCGAAGAACGAAGCCGCTTGCGAGCGGCGCAGTGCAGCGAAGAGCTCTCCGAATTCGCCGCTAGCTCCACGGTCCTTCTCAGCTGCGAGTAGCAGCGCTCGCAGTACACAGAGCTTCGCAAGGCCCGAAGACCCGGAGGGAAGTTTCGCACACGAAAATGCGCCAGGACAGAGACGTGTTCTACGTTGTCCCTTCTCGTCATGCAGTTTGTGCCTCTGCTGCTTCTGCTGTTAGGAATCGCTCCTTGAAAGGCGAGCGAGAGCGTCCTTCCGGGTGCATTGCACTGAGTCGAGTGCTCGCTCGGGGCTTTGCTCTCGGGGCCAAGGCAAGAGGGCGTGCTTGCCCGCAGAACTGAGAACACGCTGTTGGGCAGAGCTGCAACTGACCGCTGGAGTTCAGCTCTCGCCGGACGGCAGAAGGCGAAGAACGAAGCCGCTTGCGAGCGGCGCAGTGCAGCGAAGAGCTCTCCGAATTCGCCGCTAGCTCCACGGTCCTTCCCAGCTGCGAGTAGCAGCGCTCGCAGTACACAGAGCTTCGCAAGGCCCGAAGACCCGGAGGGAAGTATCGCACACGAAAATGCGCCAGGACAGAGACGTGTTCTACGTTGTCCCTTCTCGTCATGCAGTTTGTGCCTCTGCTGCTTCTGCTGTTAGGAATCGCTCCTTGAAAGGCGAGCGAGAGCGTCCTTCCGGGTGCATTGCACTGAGTCGAGTGCTCGCTCGGGGCTTTGCTCTCGGGGCCAAGGCAAGAGGGCGTGCTTGCCCGCAGAACTGAGAACACGCTGTTGGGCAGAGCTGCAACTGACCGCTGGAGTTCAGCTCTCGCCGGACGGCAGAAGGCGAAGAACGAAGCCGCTTGCGAGCGGCGCAGTGCAGCGAAGAGCTCTCCGAATTCGCCGCTAGCTCCACGGTCCTTCTCAGCTGCGAGTAGCAGCGCTCGCAGTACACAGGGCTTCGCAAGGCCCGAAGACCCGGAGGGAAGTTTCGCACACGAAAATGCGCCAGGACAGAGACGTGTTCTACGTTGTCCCTTCTCGTCATGCAGTTTGTGCCTCTGCTGCTTCTGCTGTTAGGAATCGCTCCTTGAAAGACGAGCGAGAGCGTCCTTCCGGGTGCATTGCACTGAGTCGAGTGCTCGCTCGGGACTTTGCTCTCGGGGCCAAGGCAAGAGGGCGTGCTTGCCCGCAGAACTGAGAACACGCTGTTGGGCAGAGCTGCAACTGACCGCTGGAGTTCAGCTCTCGCCGGACGGCAGAAGGCGAAGAACGAAGCCGCTTGCGAGCGGCGCAGTGCAGCGAAGAGCTCTCCGAATTCGCCGCTAGCTCCACGGTCCTTCTCAGCTGCGAGTAGCAGCGCTCGCAGTACACAGAGCTTCGAAAGGCCCGAAGACGCGGAGGGAAGTATCGCACACGAAAATGCGCCAGGACAGAGACGTGTTCTACGTTGTCCCCTTCTCGTCATGCAGTTTGTGCCTCTGCTGCTTCTGCTGTTAGGAATCGCTCCTTGAAAGGCGAGCGAGAGCGTCCTTCCGGGTGCATTGCACTGAGTCGAGTGCTCGCTCGGGACTTTGCTCTCGGGGCCAAGGCAAGAGGGCGTGCTTGCCCGCAGAACTGAGAACACGCTGTTGGGCAGAGCTGCAACTGACCGCTGGAGTTCAGCTCTCGCCGGACGGCAGAAGGCGAAGAACGAAGCCGCTTGCGAGCGGCGCAGTGCAGCGAAGAGCTCTCCGAATTCGCCGCTAGCTCCACGGTCCTTCCCAGCTGCGAGTAGCAGCGCTCGCAGTACACAGGGCTTCGCAAGGCCCGAAGACCCGGAGGGAAGTATCGCACACGAAAATGCGCCAGGACAGAGACGTGTTCTACGTTGTCCCTTCTCGTCATGCAGTTTGTGCCTCTGCTGCTTCTGCTGTTAGGAATCGCTCCTTGAAAGGCGAGCGAGAGCGTCCTTCCGGGTGCATTGCACTGAGTCGAGTGCTCGCTCGGGGCTTTGCTCTCGGGGCCAAGGCAAGAGGGCGTGCTTGCCCGCAGAACTGAGAACACGCTGTTGGGCAGAGCTGCAACTGACCGCTGGAGTTCAGCTCTCGCCGGACGGCAGAAGGCGAAGAACGAAGCCGCTTGCGAGCGGCGCAGTGCAGCGAAGAGCTCTCCGAATTCGCCGCTAGCTCCACGGTCCTTCTCAGCTGCGAGTAGCAGCGCTCGCAGTACACAGAGCTTCGCAAGGCCCGAAGACCCGGAGGGAAGTATCGCACACGAAAATGCGCCAGGACAGAGACGTGTTCTACGTTGTCCCTTCTCGTCATGCAGTTTGTGCCTCTGCTGCTTCTGCTGTTAGGAATCGCTCCTTGAAAGGCGAGCGAGAGCGTCCTTCCGGGTGCATTGCACTGAGTCGAGTGCTCGCTCGGGGCTTTGCTCTCGGGGCCAAGGCAAGAGGGCGTGCTTGCCCGCAGAACTGAGAACACGCTGTTGGGCAGAGCTGCAACTGACCGCTGGAGTTCAGCTCTCGCCGGACGGCAGAAGGCGAAGAACGAAGCCGCTTGCGAGCGGCGCAGTGCAGCGAAGAGCTCTCCGAATTCGCCGCTAGCTCCACGGTCCTTCTCAGCTGCGAGTAGCAGCGCTCGCAGTACACAGAGCTTCGCAAGGCCCGAAGACCCGGAGGGAAGTATCGCACACGAAAATGCGCCAGGACAGAGACGTGTTCTACGTTGTCCCTTCTCGTCATGCAGTTTGTGCCTCTGCTGCTTCTGCTGTTAGGAATCGCTCCTTGAAAGGCGAGCGAGAGCGTCCTTCCGGGTGCATTGCACTGAGTCGAGTGCTCGCTCGGGGCTTTGCTCTCGGGGCCAAGGCAAGAGGGCGTGCTTGCCCGCAGAACTGAGAACACGCTGTTGGGCAGAGCTGCAACTGACCGCTGGAGTTCAGCTCTCGCCGGACGGCAGAAGGCGAAGAACGAAGCCGCTTGCGAGCGGCGCAGTGCAGCGAAGAGCTCTCCGAATTCGCCGCTAGCTCCACGGTCCTTCTCAGCTGCGAGTAGCAGCGCTCGCAGTACACAGGGCTTCGCAAGGCCCGAAGACCCGGAGGGAAGTTTCGCACACGAAAATGCGCCAGGACAGAGACGTGTTCTACGTTGTCCCTTCTCGTCATGCAGTTTGTGCCTCTGCTGCTTCTGCTGTTAGGAATCGCTCCTTGAAAGGCGAGCGAGAGCGTCCTTCCGGGTGCATTGCACTGAGTCGAGTGCTCGCTCGGGGCTTTGCTCTCGGGGCCAAGGCAAGAGGGCGTGCTTGCCCGCAGAACTGAGAACACGCTGTTGGGCAGAGCTGCAACTGACCGCTGGAGTTCAGCTCTCGCCGGACGGCAGAAGGCGAAGAACGAAGCCGCTTGCGAGCGGCGCAGTGCAGCGAAGAGCTCTCCGAATTCGCCGCTAGCTCCACGGTCCTTCTCAGCTGCGAGTAGCAGCGCTCGCAGTACACAGGGCTTCGCAAGGCCCGAAGACCCGGAGGGAAGTTTCGCACACGAAAATGCGCCAGGACAGAGACGTGTTCTACGTTGTCCCTTCTCGTCATGCAGTTTGTGCCTCTGCTGCTTCTGCTGTTAGGAATCGCTCCTTGAAAGGCGAGCGAGAGCGTCCTTCCGGGTGCATTGCACTGAGTCGAGTGCTCGCTCGGGGCTTTGCTCTCGGGGCCAAGGCAAGAGGGCGTGCTTGCCCGCAGAACTGAGAACACGCTGTTGGGCAGAGCTGCAACTGACCGCTGGAGTTCAGCTCTCGCCGGACGGCAGAAGGCGAAGAACGAAGCCGCTTGCGAGCGGCGCAGTGCAGCGAAGAGCTCTCCGAATTCGCCGCTAGCTCCACGGTCCTTCCCAGCTGCGAGTAGCAGCGCTCGCAGTACACAGGGCTTCGCAAGGCCCGAAGACCCGGAGGGAAGTATCGCACACGAAAATGCGCCAGGACAGAGACGTGTTCTACGTTGTCCCTTCTCGTCATGCAGTTTGTGCCTCTGCTGCTTCTGCTGTAGGTAATCGCTCCTTGAAAGACGAGCGAGAGCGTCCTTCCGGGTGCATTGCACTGAGTCGAGTGCTCGCTCGGGGACTTTGCACTCGGGGCCAAGGCAAGAGGGCGTGCTTGCCCGCAGAACTGAGAACACGCTGTTGGGCAGAGCTGCAACTGACCGCTGGAGTTCAGCTCTCGCCGGACGGCAGAAGGCGAAGAACGAAGCCGCTTGCGAGCGGCGCAGTGCAGCGAAGAGCTCTCCGAATTCGCCGCTAGCTCCACGGTCCTTCTCAGCTGCGAGTAGCAGCGCTCGCAGTACACAGAGCTTCGCAAGGCCCGAAGACCCGGAGGGAAGTATCGCACACGAAAATGCGCCAGGACAGAGACGTGTTCTACGTTGTCCCTTCTCGTCATGCAGTTTGTGCCTCTGCTGCTTCTGCTGTTAGGAATCGCTCCTTGAAAGGCGAGCGAGAGCGTCCTTCCGGGTGCATTGCACTGAGTCGAGTGCTCGCTCGGGGCTTTGCTCTCGGGGCCAAGGCAAGAGGGCGTGCTTGCCCGCAGAACTGAGAACACGCTGTTGGGCAGAGCTGCAACTGACCGCTGGAGTTCAGCTCTCGCCGGACGGCAGAAGGCGAAGAACGAAGCCGCTTGCGGGCGGCGCAGTGCAGCGAAGAGCTCTCCGAATTCGCCGCTAGCTCCACGGTCCTTCTCAGCTGCGAGTAGCAGCGCTCGCAGTACACAGGGCTTCGCAAGGCCCGAAGACCCGGAGGGAAGTATCGCACACGAAAATGCGCCAGGACAGAGACGTGTTCTACGTTGTCCCTTCTCGTCATGCAGTTTGTGCCTCTGCTGCTTCTGCTGTTAGGAATCGCTCCTTGAAAGGCGAGCGAGAGCGTCCTTCCGGGTGCATTGCACTGAGTCGAGTGCTCGCTCGGGGCTTTGCTCTCGGGGCCAAGGCAAGAGGGCGTGCTTGCCCGCAGAACTGAGAACACGCTGTTGGGCAGAGCTGCAACTGACCGCTGGAGTTCAGCTCTCGCCGGACGGCAGAAGGCGAAGAACGAAGCCGCTTGCGGGCGGCGCAGTGCAGCGAAGAGCTCTCCGAATTCGCCGCTAGCTCCACGGTCCTTCTCAGCTGCGAGTAGCAGCGCTCGCAGTACACAGAGCTTCGCAAGGCCCGAAGACCCGGAGGGAAGTATCGCACACGAAAATGCGCCAGGACAGAGACGTGTTCTACGTTGGTCCCCTTCTCGTCATGCAGTTTGTGCCTCTGCTGCTTCTGCTGTTAGGAATCGCTCCTTGAAAGGCGAGCGAGAGCGTCCTTCCGGGTGCATTGCACTGAGTCGAGTGCTCGCTCGGGGCTTTGCTCTCGGGGCCAAGGCAAGAGGGCGTGCTTGCCCGCAGAACTGAGAACACGCTGTTGGGCAGAGCTGCAACTGACCGCTGGAGTTCAGCTCTCGCCGGACGGCAGAAGGCGAAGAACGAAGCCGCTTGCGAGCGGCGCAGTACAGCGAAGAGCTCTCCGAATTCGCCGCTAGCTCCACGGTCCTTCTCAGCTGCGAGTAGCAGCGCTCGCAGTACACAGGGCTTCGCAAGGCCCGAAGACCCGGAGGGAAGTTTCGCACACGAAAATGCGCCAGGACAGAGGACGTGTTCTACGTTGTCCCTTCTCGTCATGCAGTTTGTGCCTCTGCTGCTTCTGCTGTTAGGAAATCGCTCCTTGAAAGGCGAGCGAGAGCGTCCTTCCGGGTGCATTGCACTGAGTCGAGTGCTCGCTCGGGGCTTTGCTCTCGGGGCCAAGGCAAGAGGGCGTGCTTGCCCGCAGAACTGAGAACACGCTGTTGGGCAGAGCTGCAACTGACCGCTGGAGTTCAGCTCTCGCCGGACGGCAGAAGGCGAAGAACGAAGCCGCTTGCGAGCGGCGCAGTGCAGCGAAGAGCTCTCCGAATTCGCCGCTAGCTCCACGGTCCTTCTCAGCTGCGAGTAGCAGCGCTCGCAGTACACAGGGCTTCGCAAGGCCCGAAGACCCGGAGGGAAGTTTCGCACACGAAAATGCGCCAGGACAGAGACGTGTTCTACGTTGTCCCTTCTCGTCATGCAGTTTGTGCCTCTGCTGCTTCTGCTGTTAGGAATCGCTCCTTGAAAGGCGAGCGAGAGCGTCCTTCCGGGTGCATTGCACTGAGTCGAGTGCTCGCTCGGGGCTTTGCTCTCGGGGCCAAGGCAAGAGGGCGTGCTTGCCCGCAGAACTGAGAACACGCTGTTGGGCAGAGCTGCAACTGACCGCTGGAGTTCAGCTCTCGCCGGACGGCAGAAGGCGAAGAACGAAGCCGCTTGCGAGCGGCGCAGTGCAGCGAAGAGCTCTCCGAATTCGCCGCTAGCTCCACGGTCCTTCCCAGCTGCGAGTAGCAGCGCTCGCAGTACACAGGGCTTCGCAAGGCCCGAAGACCCGGAGGGAAGTATCGCACACGAAAATGCGCCAGGACAGAGACGTGTTCTACGTTGTCCCTTCTCGTCATGCAGTTTGTGCCTCTGCTGCTTCTGCTGTAGGTAATCGCTCCTTGAAAGACGAGCGAGAGCGTCCTTCCGGGTGCATTGCACTGAGTCGAGTGCTCGCTCGGGACTTTGCACTCGGGGCCAAGGCAAGAGGGCGTGCTTGCCCGCAGAACTGAGAACACGCTGTTGGGCAGAGCTGCAACTGACCGCTGGAGTTCAGCTCTCGCCGGACGGCAGAAGGCGAAGAACGAAGCCGCTTGCGAGCGGCGCAGTGCAGCGAAGAGCTCTCCGAATTCGCCGCTAGCTCCACGGTCCTTCTCAGCTGCGAGTAGCAGCGCTCGCAGTACACAGAGCTTCGCAAGGCCCGAAGACCCGGAGGGAAGTATCGCACACGAAAATGCGCCAGGACAGAGACGTGTTCTACGTTGTCCCTTCTCGTCATGCAGTTTGTGCCTCTGCTGCTTCTGCTGTTAGGAATCGCTCCTTGAAAGGCGAGCGAGAGCGTCCTTCCGGGTGCATTGCACTGAGTCGAGTGCTCGCTCGGGGCTTTGCTCTCGGGGCCAAGGCAAGAGGGCGTGCTTGCCCGCAGAACTGAGAACACGCTGTTGGGCAGAGCTGCAACTGACCGCTGGAGTTCAGCTCTCGCCGGACGGCAGAAGGCGAAGAACGAAGCCGCTTGCGGGCGGCGCAGTGCAGCGAAGAGCTCTCCGAATTCGCCGCTAGCTCCACGGTCCTTCTCAGCTGCGAGTAGCAGCGCTCGCAGTACACAGGGCTTCGCAAGGCCCGAAGACCCGGAGGGAAGTATCGCACACGAAAATGCGCCAGGACAGAGACGTGTTCTACGTTGTCCCTTCTCGTCATGCAGTTTGTGCCTCTGCTGCTTCTGCTGTTAGGAATCGCTCCTTGAAAGGCGAGCGAGAGCGTCCTTCCGGGTGCATTGCACTGAGTCGAGTGCTCGCTCGGGGCTTTGCTCTCGGGGCCAAGGCAAGAGGGCGTGCTTGCCCGCAGAACTGAGAACACGCTGTTGGGCAGAGCTGCAACTGACCGCTGGAGTTCAGCTCTCGCCGGACGGCAGAAGGCGAAGAACGAAGCCGCTTGCGGGCGGCGCAGTGCAGCGAAGAGCTCTCCGAATTCGCCGCTAGCTCCACGGTCCTTCTCAGCTGCGAGTAGCAGCGCTCGCAGTACACAGGGCTTCGCAAGGCCCGATGACCCGGAGGGAAGTTTCGCACACGAAAATGCGCCAGGACAGAGACGTGTTCTACGTTGTCCCTTCTCGTCATGCAGTTTGTGCCTCTGCTGCTTCTGCTGTTAGGAATCGCTCCTTGAAAGACGAGCGAGAGCGTCCTTCCGGATGCATTGCACTGAGTCGAGTGCTCGCTCGGGACTTTGCTCTCGGGGCCAAGGCAAGAGGGCGTGCTTGCCCGCAGAACTGAGAACACGCTGTTGGGCAGAGCTGCAACTGACCGCTGGAGTTCAGCTCTCGCCGGACGGCAGAAGGCGAAGAACGAAGCCGCTTGCGAGCGGCGCAGTGCAGCGAAGAGCTCTCCGAATTCGCCGCTAGCTCCACGGTCCTTCTCAGCTGCGAGTAGCAGCGCTCGCAGTACACAGAGCTTCGCAAGGCCCGAAGACCCGGAGGGAAGTATCGCACACGAAAATGCGCCAGGACAGAGACGTGTTCTACGTTGTCCCTTCTCGTCATGCAGTTTGTGCCTCTGCTGCTTCTGCTGTTAGGAATCGCTCCTTGAAAGGCGAGCGAGAGCGTCCTTCCGGGTGCATTGCACTGAGTCGAGTGCTCGCTCGGGACTTTGCTCTCGGGGCCAAGGCAAGAGGGCGTGCTTGCCCGCAGAACTGAGAACACGCTGTTGGGCAGAGCTGCAACTGACCGCTGGAGTTCAGCTCTCGCCGGACGGCAGAAGGCGAAGAACGAAGCCGCTTGCGAGCGGCGCAGTGCAGCGAAGAGCTCTCCGAATTCGCCGCTAGCTCCACGGTCCTTCTCAGCTGCGAGTAGCAGCGCTCGCAGTACACAGGGCTTCGCAAGGCCCGAAGACCCGGAGGGAAGTTTCGCACACGAAAATGCGCCAGGACAGAGACGTGTTCTACGTTGTCCCTTCTCGTCATGCAGTTTGTGCCTCTGCTGCTTCTGCTGTTAGGAATCGCTCCTTGAAAGGCGAGCGAGAGCGTCCTTCGGGGTGCATTGCACTGAGTCGAGTGCTCGCTCGGGGCTTTGCTCTCGGGGCCAAGGCAAGAGGGCGTGCTTGCCCGCAGAACTGAGAACACGCTGTTGGGCAGAGCTGCAACTGACCGCTGGAGTTCAGCTCTCGCCGGACGGCAGAAGGCGAAGAACGAAGCCGCTTGCGAGCGGCGCAGTGCAGCGAAGAGCTCTCCGAATTCGCCGCTAGCTCCACGGTCCTTCTCAGCTGCGAGTAGCAGCGCTCGCAGTACACAGAGCTTCGCAAGGCCCGAAGACCCGGAGGGAAGTTTCGCACACGAAAATGCGCCAGGACAGAGACGTGTTCTACGTTGTCCCTTCTCGTCATGCAGTTTGTGCCTCTGCTGCTTCTGCTGTTAGGAATCGCTCCTTGAAAGGCGAGCGAGAGCGTCCTTCCGGGTGCATTGCACTGAGTCGAGTGCTCGCTCGGGACTTTGCTCTCGGGGCCAAGGCAAGAGGGCGTGCTTGCCCGCAGAACTGAGAACACGCTGTTGGGCAGAGCTGCAACTGACCGCTGGAGTTCAGCTCTCGCCGGACGGCAGAAGGCGAAGAACGAAGCCGCTTGCGAGCGGCGCAGTGCAGCGAAGAGCTCTCCGAATTCGCCGCTAGCTCCACGGTCCTTCTCAGCTGCGAGTAGCAGCGCTCGCAGTACACAGGGCTTCGCAAGGCCCGAAGACCCGGAGGGAAGTATCGCACACGAAAATGCGCCAGGACAGAGACGTGTTCTACGTTGTCCCTTCTCGTCATGCAGTTTGTGCCTCTGCTGCTTCTGCTGTTAGGAATCGCTCCTTGAAAGGCGAGCGAGAGCGTCCTTCCGGGTGCATTGCACTGAGTCGAGTGCTCGCTCGGGACTTTGCTCTCGGGGCCAAGGCAAGAGGGCGTGCTTGCCCGCAGAACTGAGAACACGCTGTTGGGCAGAGCTGCAACTGACCGCTGGAGTTCAGCTCTCGCCGGACGGCAGAAGGCGAAGAACGAAGCCGCTTGCGAGCGGCGCAGTGCAGCGAAGAGCTCTCCGAATTCGCCGCTAGCTCCACGGTCCTTCTCAGCTGCGAGTAGCAGCGCTCGCAGTACACAGGGCTTCGCAAGGCCCGAAGACGCGGAGGGAAGTATCGCACACGAAAATGCGCCAGGACAGAGACGTGTTCTACGTTGTCCTTTCTCGTCATGCAGTTTGTGCCTCTGCTGCTTCTGCTGTTAGGAATCGCTCCTTGAAAGGCGAGCGAGAGCGTCCTTCCGGGTGCATTGCACTGAGTCGAGTGCTCGCTCGGGGCTTTGCTCTCGGGGCCAAGGCAAGAGGGCGTGCTTGCCCGCAGAACTGAGAACACGCTGTTGGGCAGAGCTGCAACTGACCGCTGGAGTTCAGCTCTCGCCGGACGGCAGAAGGCGAAGAACGAAGCCGCTTGCGAGCGGCGCAGTGCAGCGAAGAGCTCTCCGAATTCGCCGCTAGCTCCACGGTCCTTCTCAGCTGCGAGTAGCAGCGCTCGCAGTACACAGAGCTTCGCAAGGCCCGAAGACCCGGAGGGAAGTTTCGCACACGAAAATGCGCCAGGACAGAGACGTGTTCTACGTTGTCCCTTCTCGTCATGCAGTTTGTGCCTCTGCTGCTTCTGCTGTTAGGAATCGCTCCTTGAAAGGCGAGCGAGAGCGTCCTTCCGGGTGCATTGCACTGAGTCGAGTGCTCGCTCGGGACTTTGCTCTCGGGGCCAAGGCAAGAGGGCGTGCTTGCCCGCAGAACTGAGAACACGCTGTTGGGCAGAGCTGCAACTGACCGCTGGAGTTCAGCTCTCGCCGGACGGCAGAAGGCGAAGAACGAAGCCGCTTGCGAGCGGCGCAGTGCAGCGAAGAGCTCTCCGAATTCGCCGCTAGCTCCACGGTCCTTCTCAGCTGCGAGTAGCAGCGCTCGCAGTACACAGAGCTTCGCAAGGCCCGAAGACGCGGAGGGAAGTATCGCACACGAAAATGCGCCAGGACAGAGACGTGTTCTACGTTGTCCTTTCTCGTCATGCAGTTTGTGCCTCTGCTGCTTCTGCTGTTAGGAATCGCTCCTTGAAAGGCGAGCGAGAGCGTCCTTCCGGGTGCATTGCACTGAGTCGAGTGCTCGCTCGGGGCTTTGCTCTCGGGGCGAAGGCAAGAGGGCGTGCTTGCCCGCAGAACTGAGAACACGCTGTTGGGCAGAGCTGCAACTGACCGCTGGAGTTCAGCTCTCGCCGGACGGCAGAAGGCGAAGAACGAAGCCGCTTGCGAGCGGCGCAGTGCAGCGAAGAGCTCTCCGAATTCGCCGCTAGCTCCACGGTCCTTCTCAGCTGCGAGTAGCAGCGCTCGCAGTACACAGAGCTTCGCAAGGCCCGAAGACGCGGAGGGAAGTATCGCACACGAAAATGCGCCAGGACAGAGACGTGTTCTACGTTGTCCCTTCTCGTCATGCAGTTTGTGCCTCTGCTGCTTCTGCTGTTAGGAATCGCTCCTTGAAAGGCGAGCGAGAGCGTCCTTCCGGGTGCATTGCACTGAGTCGAGTGCTCGCTCGGGACTTTGCTCTCGGGGCCAAGGCAAGAGGGCGTGCTTGCCCGCAGAACTGAGAACACGCTGTTGGGCAGAGCTGCAACTGACCGCTGGAGTTCAGCTCTCGCCGGACGGCAGAAGGCGAAGAACGAAGCCGCTTGCGAGCGGCGCAGTGCAGCGAAGAGCTCTCCGAATTCGCCGCTAGCTCCACGGTCCTTCCCAGCTGCGAGTAGCAGCGCTCGCAGTACACAGGGCTTCGCAAGGCCCGAAGACCCGGAGGGAAGTTTCGCACACGAAAATGCGCCAGGACAGAGACGTGTTCTACGTTGTCCCTTCTCGTCATGCAGTTTGTGCCTCTGCTGCTTCTGCTGTTAGGAATCGCTCCTTGAAAGGCGAGCGAGAGCGTCCTTCCGGGTGCATTGCACTGAGTCGAGTGCTCGCTCGGGGCTTTGCTCTCGGGGCCAAGGCAAGAGGGCGTGCTTGCCCGCAGAACTGAGAACACGCTGTTGGGCAGAGCTGCAACTGACCGCTGGAGTTCAGCTCTCGCCGGACGGCAGAAGGCGAAGAACGAAGCCGCTTGCGAGCGGCGCAGTGCAGCGAAGAGCTCTCCGAATTCGCCGCTAGCTCCACGGTCCTTCTCAGCTGCGAGTAGCAGCGCTCGCAGTACACAGAGCTTCGCAAGGCCCGAAGACCCGGAGGGAAGTTTCGCACACGAAAATGCGCCAGGACAGAGACGTGTTCTACGTTGTCCCTTCTCGTCATGCAGTTTGTGCCTCTGCTGCTTCTGCTGTTAGGAATCGCTCCTTGAAAGGCGAGCGAGAGCGTCCTTCCGGGTGCATTGCACTGAGTCGAGTGCTCGCTCGGGGCTTTGCTCTCGGGGCCAAGGCAAGAGGGCGTGCTTGCCCGCAGAACTGAGAACACGCTGTTGGGCAGAGCTGCAACTGACCGCTGGAGTTCAGCTCTCGCCGGACGGCAGAAGGCGAAGAACGAAGCCGCTTGCGAGCGGCGCAGTGCAGCGAAGAGCTCTCCGAATTCGCCGCTAGCTCCACGGTCCTTCCCAGCTGCGAGTAGCAGCGCTCGCAGTACACAGAGCTTCGCAAGGCCCGAAGACCCGGAGGGAAGTATCGCACACGAAAATGCGCCAGGACAGAGACGTGTTCTACGTTGTCCCTTCTCGTCATGCAGTTTGTGCCTCTGCTGCTTCTGCTGTTAGGAATCGCTCCTTGAAAGGCGAGCGAGAGCGTCCTTCCGGGTGCATTGCACTGAGTCGAGTGCTCGCTCGGGGCTTTGCTCTCGGGGCCAAGGCAAGAGGGCGTGCTTGCCCGCAGAACTGAGAACACGCTGTTGGGCAGAGCTGCAACTGACCGCTGGAGTTCAGCTCTCGCCGGACGGCAGAAGGCGAAGAACGAAGCCGCTTGCGAGCGGCGCAGTGCAGCGAAGAGCTCTCCGAATTCGCCGCTAGCTCCACGGTCCTTCTCAGCTGCGAGTAGCAGCGCTCGCAGTACACAGGGCTTCGCAAGGCCCGAAGACCCGGAGGGAAGTTTCGCACACGAAAATGCGCCAGGACAGAGACGTGTTCTACGTTGTCCCTTCTCGTCATGCAGTTTGTGCCTCTGCTGCTTCTGCTGTTAGGAATCGCTCCTTGAAAGACGAGCGAGAGCGTCCTTCCGGGTGCATTGCACTGAGTCGAGTGCTCGCTCGGGACTTTGCTCTCGGGGCCAAGGCAAGAGGGCGTGCTTGCCCGCAGAACTGAGAACACGCTGTTGGGCAGAGCTGCAACTGACCGCTGGAGTTCAGCTCTCGCCGGACGGCAGAAGGCGAAGAACGAAGCCGCTTGCGAGCGGCGCAGTGCAGCGAAGAGCTCTCCGAATTCGCCGCTAGCTCCACGGTCCTTCTCAGCTGCGAGTAGCAGCGCTCGCAGTACACAGAGCTTCGAAAGGCCCGAAGACGCGGAGGGAAGTATCGCACACGAAAATGCGCCAGGACAGAGACGTGTTCTACGTTGTCCCTTCTCGTCATGCAGTTTGTGCCTCTGCTGCTTCTGCTGTTAGGAATCGCTCCTTGAAAGGCGAGCGAGAGCGTCCTTCCGGGTGCATTGCACTGAGTCGAGTGCTCGCTCGGGACTTTGCTCTCGGGGCCAAGGCAAGAGGGCGTGCTTGCCCGCAGAACTGAGAACACGCTGTTGGGCAGAGCTGCAACTGACCGCTGGAGTTCAGCTCTCGCCGGACGGCAGAAGGCGAAGAACGAAGCCGCTTGCGAGCGGCGCAGTGCAGCGAAGAGCTCTCCGAATTCGCCGCTAGCTCCACGGTCCTTCCCAGCTGCGAGTAGCAGCGCTCGCAGTACACAGGGCTTCGCAAGGCCCGAAGACCCGGAGGGAAGTATCGCACACGAAAATGCGCCAGGACAGAGACGTGTTCTACGTTGTCCCTTCTCGTCATGCAGTTTGTGCCTCTGCTGCTTCTGCTGTTAGGAATCGCTCCTTGAAAGGCGAGCGAGAGCGTCCTTCCGGGTGCATTGCACTGAGTCGAGTGCTCGCTCGGGGCTTTGCTCTCGGGGCCAAGGCAAGAGGGCGTGCTTGCCCGCAGAACTGAGAACACGCTGTTGGGCAGAGCTGCAACTGACCGCTGGAGTTCAGCTCTCGCCGGACGGCAGAAGGCGAAGAACGAAGCCGCTTGCGAGCGGCGCAGTGCAGCGAAGAGCTCTCCGAATTCGCCGCTAGCTCCACGGTCCTTCTCAGCTGCGAGTAGCAGCGCTCGCAGTACACAGAGCTTCGCAAGGCCCGAAGACCCGGAGGGAAGTATCGCACACGAAAATGCGCCAGGACAGAGACGTGTTCTACGTTGTCCCTTCTCGTCATGCAGTTTGTGCCTCTGCTGCTTCTGCTGTTAGGAATCGCTCCTTGAAAGGCGAGCGAGAGCGTCCTTCCGGGTGCATTGCACTGAGTCGAGTGCTCGCTCGGGGCTTTGCTCTCGGGGCCAAGGCAAGAGGGCGTGCTTGCCCGCAGAACTGAGAACACGCTGTTGGGCAGAGCTGCAACTGACCGCTGGAGTTCAGCTCTCGCCGGACGGCAGAAGGCGAAGAACGAAGCCGCTTGCGAGCGGCGCAGTGCAGCGAAGAGCTCTCCGAATTCGCCGCTAGCTCCACGGTCCTTCTCAGCTGCGAGTAGCAGCGCTCGCAGTACACAGGGCTTCGCAAGGCCCGAAGACCCGGAGGGAAGTTTCGCACACGAAAATGCGCCAGGACAGAGACGTGTTCTACGTTGTCCCTTCTCGTCATGCAGTTTGTGCCTCTGCTGCTTCTGCTGTTAGGAATCGCTCCTTGAAAGACGAGCGAGAGCGTCCTTCCGGGTGCATTGCACTGAGTCGAGTGCTCGCTCGGGGCTTTGCTCTCGGGGCCAAGGCAAGAGGGCGTGCTTGCCCGCAGAACTGAGAACACGCTGTTGGGCAGAGCTGCAACTGACCGCTGGAGTTCAGCTCTCGCCGGACGGCAGAAGGCGAAGAACGAAGCCGCTTGCGAGCGGCGCAGTGCAGCGAAGAGCTCTCCGAATTCGCCGCTAGCTCCACGGTCCTTCTCAGCTGCGAGTAGCAGCGCTCGCAGTACACAGAGCTTCGCAAGGCCCGAAGACCCGGAGGGAAGTATCGCACACGAAAATGCGCCAGGACAGAGACGTGTTCTACGTTGTCCCTTCTCGTCATGCAGTTTGTGCCTCTGCTGCTTCTGCTGTTAGGAATCGCTCCTTGAAAGACGAGCGAGAGCGTCCTTCCGGGTGCATTGCACTGAGTCGAGTGCTCGCTCGGGACTTTGCTCTCGGGGCCAAGGCAAGAGGGCGTGCTTGCCAGCAGAACTGAGAACACGCTGTTGGGCAGAGCTGCAACTGACCGCTGGAGTTCAGCTCTCGCCGGACGGCAGAAGGCGAAGAACGAAGCCGCTTGCGAGCGGCGCAGTGCAGCGAAGAGCTCTCCGAATTCGCCGCTAGCTCCACGGTCCTTCTCAGCTGCGAGTAGCAGCGCTCGCAGTACACAGGGCTTCGCAAGGCCCGAAGACCCGGAGGGAAGTATCGCACACGAAAATGCGCCAGGACAGAGACGTGTTCTACGTTGTCCCTTCTCGTCATGCAGTTTGTGCCTCTGCTGCTTCTGCTGTAGGTAATCGCTCCTTGAAAGACGAGCGAGAGCGTCCTTCCGGGTGCATTGCACTGAGTCGAGTGCTCGCTCGGGACTTTGCACTCGGGGCCAAGGCAAGAGGGCGTGCTTGCCCGCAGAACTGAGAACACGCTGTTGGGCAGAGCTGCAACTGACCGCTGGAGTTCAGCTCTCGCCGGACGGCAGAAGGCGAAGAACGAAGCCGCTTGCGAGCGGCGCAGTGCAGCGAAGAGCTCTCCGAATTCGCAGCTAGCTCCACGGTCCTTCTCAGCTGCGAGTAGCAGCGCTCGCAGTACACAGGGCTTCGCAAGGCCCGAAGACCCGGAGGGAAGTATCGCACACGAAAATGTGCCAGGACAGAGACGTGTTCTACGTTGTCCCTTCTCGTCATGCAGTTTGTGCCTCTGCTGCTTCTGCTGTAGGTAATCGCTCCTTGAAAGGCGAGCGAGAGCGTCCTTCCGGGTGCATTGCACTGAGTCGAGTGCTCGCTCGGGACTTTGCACTCGGGGCCAAGGCAAGAGGGCGTGCTTGCCCGCAGAACTGAGAACACGCTGTTGGGCAGAGCTGCAACTGACCGCTGGAGTTCAGCTCTCGCCGGACGGCAGAAGGCGAAGAACGAAGCCGCTTGCGAGCGGCGCAGTGCAGCGAAGAGCTCTCCGAATTCGCCGCTAGCTCCACGGTCCTTCTCAGCTGCGAGTAGCAGCGCTCGCAGTACACAGAGCTTCGCAAGGCCCGAAGACCCGGAGGGAAGTATCGCACACGAAAATGCGCCAGGACAGAGACGTGTTCTACGTTGTCCCTTCTCGTCATGCAGTTTGTGCCTCTGCTGCTTCTGCTGTTAGGAATCGCTCCTTGAAAGACGAGCGAGAGCGTCCTTCCGGGTGCATTGCACTGAGTCGAGTGCTCGCTCGGGACTTTGCTCTCGGGGCCAAGGCAAGAGGGCGTGCTTGCCCGCAGAACTGAGAACACGCTGTTGGGCAGAGCTGCAACTGACCGCTGGAGTTCAGCTCTCGCCGGACGGCAGAAGGCGAAGAACGAAGCCGCTTGCGAGCGGCGCAGTGCAGCGAAGAGCTCTCCGAATTCGCCGCTAGCTCCACGGTCCTTCTCAGCTGCGAGTAGCAGCGCTCGCAGTACACAGGGCTTCGCAAGGCCCGAAGACCCGGAGGGAAGTATCGCACACGAAAATGCGCCAGGACAGAGACGTGTTCTACGTTGTCCCTTCTCGTCATGCAGTTTGTGCCTCTGCTGCTTCTGCTGTTAGGAATCGCTCCTTGAAAGGCGAGCGAGAGCGTCCTTCCGGGTGCATTGCACTGAGTCGAGTGCTCGCTCGGGACTTTGCTCTCGGGGCCAAGGCAAGAGGGCGTGCTTGCCCGCAGAACTGAGAACACGCTGTTGGGCAGAGCTGCAACTGACCGCTGGAGTTCAGCTCTCGCCGGACGGCAGAAGGCGAAGAACGAAGCCGCTTGCGAGCGGCGCAGTGCAGCGAAGAGCTCTCCGAATTCGCCGCTAGCTCCACGGTCCTTCTCAGCTGCGAGTAGCAGCGCTCGCAGTACACAGAGCTTCGCAAGGCCCGAAGACCCGGAGGGAAGTATCGCACACGAAAATGCGCCAGGACAGAGACGTGTTCTACGTTGTCCCTTCTCGTCATGCAGTTTGTGCCTCTGCTGCTTCTGCTGTAGGTAATCGCTCCTTGAAAGGCGAGCGAGAGCGTCCTTCCGGGTGCATTGCACTGAGTCGAGTGCTCGCTCGGGACTTTGCACTCGGGGCCAAGGCAAGAGGGCGTGCTTGCCCGCAGAACTGAGAACACGCTGTTGGGCAGAGCTGCAACTGACCGCTGGAGTTCAGCTCTCGCCGGACGGCAGAAGGCGAAGAACGAAGCCGCTTGCGAGCGGCGCAGTGCAGCGAAGAGCTCTCCGAATTCGCCGCTAGCTCCACGGTCCTTCTCAGCTGCGAGTAGCAGCGCTCGCAGTACACAGAGCTTCGCAAGGCCCGAAGACCCGGAGGGAAGTATCGCACACGAAAATGCGCCAGGACAGAGACGTGTTCTACGTTGTCCCTTCTCGTCATGCAGTTTGTGCCTCTGCTGCTTCCGCTGTTAGGAATCGCTCCTTGAAAGACGAGCGAGAGCGTCCTTCCGCCTGCATTGCACTGAGTCGAGTGCTCGCTCGGGACTTTGCTCTCGGGGCCAAGGCAAGAGGGCGTGCTTGCCCGCAGAACTGAGAACACGCTGTTGGGCAGAGCTGCAACTGACCGCTGGAGTTCAGCTCTCGCCGGACGGCAGAAGGCGAAGAACGAAGCCGCTTGCGAGCGGCGCAGTGCAGCGAAGAGCTCTCCGAATTCGCCGCTAGCTCCACGGTCCTTCTCAGCTGCGAGTAGCAGCGCTCGCAGTACACAGGGCTTCGCAAGGCCCGAAGACCCGGAGGGAAGTATCGCACACGAAAATGCGCCAGGACAGAGACGTGTTCTACGTTGTCCCTTCTCGTCATGCAGTTTGTGCCTCTGCTGCTTCCGCTGTTAGGAATCGCTCCTTGAAAGACGAGCGAGAGCGTCCTTCCGGGTGCATTGCACTGAGTCGAGTGCTCGCTCGGGGCTTTGCTCTCGGGGCCAAGGCAAGAGGGCGTGCTTGCCCGCAGAACTGAGAACACGCTGTTGGGCAGAGCTGCAACTGACCGCTGGAGTTCAGCTCTCGCCGGACGGCAGAAGGCGAAGAACGAAGCCGCTTGCGAGCGGCGCAGTGCAGCGAAGAGCTCTCCGAATTCGCCGCTAGCTCCACGGTCCTTCTCAGCTGCGAGTAGCAGCGCTCGCAGTACACAGGGCTTCGCAAGGCCCGAAGACCCGGAGGGAAGTATCGCACACGAAAATGCGCCAGGACAGAGACGTGTTCTACGTTGTCCCTTCTCGTCATGCAGTTTGTGCCTCTGCTGCTTCTGCTGTTAGGAATCGCTCCTTGAAAGGCGAGCGAGAGCGTCCTTCCGGGTGCATTGCACTGAGTCGAGTGCTCGCTCGGGGCTTTGCTCTCGGGGCCAAGGCAAGAGGGCGTGCTTGCCCGCAGAACTGAGAACACGCTGTTGGGCAGAGCTGCAACTGACCGCTGGAGTTCAGCTCTCGCCGGACGGCAGAAGGCGAAGAACGAAGCCGCTTGCGAGCGGCGCAGTGCAGCGAAGAGCTCTCCGAATTCGCCGCTAGCTCCACGGTCCTTCTCAGCTGCGAGTAGCAGCGCTCGCAGTACACAGGGCTTCGCAAGGCCCGAAGACCCGGAGGGAAGTATCGCACACGAAAATGCGCCAGGACAGAGACGTGTTCTACGTTGTCCCTTCTCGTCATGCAGTTTGTGCCTCTGCTGCTTCTGCTGTTAGGAATCGCTCCTTGAAAGGCGAGCGAGAGCGTCCTTCCGGGTGCATTGCACTGAGTCGAGTGCTCGCTCGGGGCTTTGCTCTCGGGGCCAAGGCAAGAGGGCGTGCTTGCCCGCAGAACTGAGAACACGCTGTTGGGCAGAGCTGCAACTGACCGCTGGAGTTCAGCTCTCGCCGGACGGCAGAAGGCGAAGAACGAAGCCGCTTGCGAGCGGCGCAGTGCAGCGAAGAGCTCTCCGAATTCGCCGCTAGCTCCACGGTCCTTCTCAGCTGCGAGTAGCAGCGCTCGCAGTACACAGGGCTTCGCAAGGCCCGAAGACCCGGAGGGAAGTTTCGCACACGAAAATGCGCCAGGACAGAGACGTGTTCTACGTTGTCCCTTCTCGTCATGCAGTTTTTGCCTCTGCTGCTTCTGCTGTTAGGAATCGCTCCTTGAAAGGCGAGCGAGAGCGTCCTTCCGGGTGCATTGCACTGAGTCGAGTGCTCGCTCGGGGCTTTGCTCTCGGGGCCAAGGCAAGAGGGCGTGCTTGCCCGCAGAACTGAGAACACGCTGTTGGGCAGAGCTGCAACTGACCGCTGGAGTTCAGCTCTCGCCGGACGGCAGAAGGCGAAGAACGAAGCCGCTTGCGAGCGGCGCAGTGCAGCGAAGAGCTCTCCGAATTCGCCGCTAGCTCCACGGTCCTTCTCAGCTGCGAGTAGCAGCGCTCGCAGTACACAGGGCTTCGCAAGGCCCGAAGACCCGGAGGGAAGTTTCGCACACGAAAATGCGCCAGGACAGAGACGTGTTCTACGTTGTCCCTTCTCGTCATGCAGTTTGTGCCTCTGCTGCTTCTGCTGTTAGGAATCGCTCCTTGAAAGGCGAGCGAGAGCGTCCTTCCGGGTGCATTGCACTGAGTCGAGTGCTCGCTCGGGGCTTTGCTCTCGGGGCCAAGGCAAGAGGGCGTGCTTGCCCGCAGAACTGAGAACACGCTGTTGGGCAGAGCTGCAACTGACCGCTGGAGTTCAGCTCTCGCCGGACGGCAGAAGGCGAAGAACGAAGCCGCTTGCGAGCGGCGCAGTGCAGCGAAGAGCTCTCCGAATTCGCCGCTAGCTCCACGGTCCTTCTCAGCTGCGAGTAGCAGCGCTCGCAGTACACAGAGCTTCGCAAGGCCCGAAGACCCGGAGGGAAGTATCGCACACGAAAATGCGCCAGGACAGAGACGTGTTCTACGTTGTCCCTTCTCGTCATGCAGTTTGTGCCTCTGCTGCTTCTGCTGTAGGTAATCGCTCCTTGAAAGGCGAGCGAGAGCGTCCTTCCGGGTGCATTGCACTGAGTCGAGTGCTCGCTCGGGACTTTGCTCTCGGGGCCAAGGCAAGAGGGCGTGCTTGCCCGCAGAACTGAGAACACGCTGTTGGGCAGAGCTGCAACTGACCGCTGGAGTTCAGCTCTCGCCGGACGGCAGAAGGCGAAGAACGAAGCCGCTTGCGAGCGGCGCAGTGCAGCGAAGAGCTCTCCGAATTCGCCGCTAGCTCCACGGTCCTTCTCAGCTGCGAGTAGCAGCGCTCGCAGTACACAGAGCTTCGCAAGGCCCGAAGACCCGGAGGGAAGTATCGCACACGAAAATGCGCCAGGACAGAGACGTGTTCTACGTTGTCCCTTCTCGTCATGCAGTTTGTGCCTCTGCTGCTTCTGCTGTAGGTAATCGCTCCTTGAAAGGCGAGCGAGAGCGTCCTTCCGGGTGCATTGCACTGAGTCGAGTGCTCGCTCGGGACTTTGCTCTCGGGGCCAAGGCAAGAGGGCGTGCTTGCCCGCAGAACTGAGAACACGCTGTTGGGCAGAGCTGCAACTGACCGCTGGAGTTCAGCTCTCGCCGGACGGCAGAAGGCGAAGAACGAAGCCGCTTGCGAGCGGCGCAGTGCAGCGAAGAGCTCTCCGAATTCGCCGCTAGCTCCACGGTCCTTCTCAGCTGCGAGTAGCAGCGCTCGCAGTACACAGGGCTTCGCAAGGCCCGAAGACCCGGAGGGAAGTATCGCACACGAAAATGTGCCAGGACAGAGACGTGTTCTACGTTGTCCCTTCTCGTCATGCAGTTTGTGCCTCTGCTGCTTCTGCTGTAGGTAATCGCTCCTTGAAAGACGAGCGAGAGCGTCCTTCCGGGTGCATTGCACTGAGTCGAGTGCTCGCTCGGGTCTTTGCGCTCGGGGCCAAGGCAAGAGGGCGTGCTTGCCCGCAGAACTGAGAACACGCTGTTGGGCAGAGCTGCAACTGACCGCTGGAGTTCAGCTCTCGCCGGACGGCAAAAGGCGAAGAACGAAGCCTCTTGCGAGCGGCGCAGTGCAGCGAAGAGCTCTCCGAATTCGCCGCTAGCTCCACGGTCCTTCTCAGCTGCGAGTAGCAGCGCTCGCAGTAAACAGAGCTTCGCAAGGCCCGAAGACCCGGAGGGAAGTATCGCACACGAAAATGCGCCAGGACAGAGACGTGTTCTACGTTGTCCCTTCTCGTCATGCAGTTTGTGCCTCTGCTGCTTCTGCTGTTAGGAATCGCTCCTTGAAAGACGAGCGAGAGCGTCCTTCCGGGTGCATTGCACTGAGTCGAGTGCTCGCTCGGGACTTTGCACTCGGGGCCAAGGCAAGAGGGCGTGCTTGCCCGCAGAACTGAGAACACGCTGTTGGGCAGAGCTGCAACTGACCGCTGGAGTTCAGCTCTCGCCGGACGGCAGAAGGCGAAGAACGAAGCCGCTTGCGAGCGGCGCAGTGCAGCGAAGAGCTCTCCGAATTCGCAGCTAGCTCCACGGTCCTTCTCAGCTGCGAGTAGCAGCGCTCGCAGTACACAGGGCTTCGCAAGGCCCGAAGACCCGGAGGGAAGTATCGCACACGAAAATGTGCCAGGACAGAGACGTGTTCTACGTTGTCCCTTCTCGTCATGCAGTTTGTGCCTCTGCTGCTTCTGCTGTAGGTAATCGCTCCTTGAAAGGCGAGCGAGAGCGTCCTTCCGGGTGCATTGCACTGAGTCGAGTGCTCGCTCGGGACTTTGCACTCGGGGCCAAGGCAAGAGGGCGTGCTTGCCCGCAGAACTGAGAACACGCTGTTGGGCAGAGCTGCAACTGACCGCTGGAGTTCAGCTCTCGCCGGACGGCAGAAGGCGAAGAACGAAGCCGCTTGCGAGCGGCGCAGTGCAGCGAAGAGCTCTCCGAATTCGCCGCTAGCTCCACGGTCCTTCTCAGCTGCGAGTAGCAGCGCTCGCAGTACACAGGGCTTCGCAAGGCCCGAAGACCCGGAGGGAAGTATCGCACACGAAAATGCGCCAGGACAGAGACGTGTTCTACGTTGTCCCTTCTCGTCATGCAGTTTGTGCCTCTGCTGCTTCTGCTGTTAGGAATCGCTCCTTGAAAGGCGAGCGAGAGCGTCCTTCCGGGTGCATTGCACTGAGTCGAGTGCTCGCTCGGGACTTTGCTCTCGGGGCCAAGGCAAGAGGGCGTGCTTGCCCGCAGAACTGAGAACACGCTGTTGGGCAGAGCTGCAACTGACCGCTGGAGTTCAGCTCTCGCCGGACGGCAGAAGGCGAAGAACGAAGCCGCTTGCGAGCGGCGCAGTGCAGCGAAGAGCTCTCCGAATTCGCCGCTAGCTCCACGGTCCTTCTCAGCTGCGAGTAGCAGCGCTCGCAGTACACAGAGCTTCGCAAGGCCCGAAGACCCGGAGGGAAGTATCGCACACGAAAATGCGCCAGGACAGAGACGTGTTCTACGTTGTCCCTTCTCGTCATGCAGTTTGTGCCTCTGCTGCTTCTGCTGTAGGTAATCGCTCCTTGAAAGGCGAGGGAGAGCGTCCTTCCGCCTGCATTGCACTGAGTCGAGTGCTCGCTCGGGACTTTGCTCTCGGGGCCAAGGCAAGAGGGCGTGCTTGCCCGCAGAACTGAGAACACGCTGTTGGGCAGAGCTGCAACTGACCGCTGGAGTTCAGCTCTCGCCGGACGGCAGAAGGCGAAGAACGAAGCCGCTTGCGAGCGGCGCAGTGCAGCGAAGAGCTCTCCGAATTCGCCGCTAGCTCCACGGTCCTTCTCAGCTGCGAGTAGCAGCGCTCGCAGTACACAGGGCTTCGCAAGGCCCGAAGACCCGGAGGGAAGTATCGCACACGAAAATGCGCCAGGACAGAGACGTGTTCTACGTTGTCCCTTCTCGTCATGCAGTTTGTGCCTCTGCTGCTTCCGCTGTTAGGAATCGCTCCTTGAAAGACGAGCGAGAGCGTCCTTCCGGGTGCATTGCACTGAGTCGAGTGCTCGCTCGGGGCTTTGCTCTCGGGGCCAAGGCAAGAGGGCGTGCTTGCCCGCAGAACTGAGAACACGCTGTTGGGCAGAGCTGCAACTGACCGCTGGAGTTCAGCTCTCGCCGGACGGCAGAAGGCGAAGAACGAAGCCGCTTGCGAGCGGCGCAGTGCAGCGAAGAGCTCTCCGAATTCGCCGCTAGCTCCACGGTCCTTCTCAGCTGCGAGTAGCAGCGCTCGCAGTACACAGGGCTTCGCAAGGCCCGAAGACCCGGAGGGAAGTATCGCACACGAAAATGCGCCAGGACAGAGACGTGTTCTACGTTGTCCCTTCTCGTCATGCAGTTTGTGCCTCTGCTGCTTCCGCTGTTAGGAATCGCTCCTTGAAAGGCGAGCGAGAGCGTCCTTCCGGGTGCATTGCACTGAGTCGAGTGCTCGCTCGGGGCTTTGCTCTCGGGGCCAAGGCAAGAGGGCGTGCTTGCCCGCAGAACTGAGAACACGCTGTTGGGCAGAGCTGCAACTGACCGCTGGAGTTCAGCTCTCGCCGGACGGCAGAAGGCGAAGAACGAAGCCGCTTGCGAGCGGCGCAGTGCAGCGAAGAGCTCTCCGAATTCGCCGCTAGCTCCACGGTCCTTCTCAGCTGCGAGTAGCAGCGCTCGCAGTACACAGGGCTTCGCAAGGCCCGAAGACCCGGAGGGAAGTATCGCACACGAAAATGCGCCAGGACAGAGACGTGTTCTACGTTGTCCCTTCTCGTCATGCAGTTTGTGCCTCTGCTGCTTCTGCTGTTAGGAATCGCTCCTTGAAAGGCGAGCGAGAGCGTCCTTCCGGGTGCATTGCACTGAGTCGAGTGCTCGCTCGGGGCTTTGCTCTCGGGGCCAAGGCAAGAGGGCGTGCTTGCCCGCAGAACTGAGAACACGCTGTTGGGCAGAGCTGCAACTGACCGCTGGAGTTCAGCTCTCGCCGGACGGCAGAAGGCGAAGAACGAAGCCGCTTGCGAGCGGCGCAGTGCAGCGAAGAGCTCTCCGAATTCGCCGATAGCTCCACGGTCCTTCTCAGCTGCGAGTAGCAGCGCTCGCAGTACACAGGGCTTCGCAAGGCCCGAAGACCCGGAGGGAAGTTTCGCACACGAAAATGCGCCAGGACAGAGACGTGTTCTACGTTGTCCCTTCTCGTCATGCAGTTTTTGCCTCTGCTGCTTCTGCTGTTAGGAATCGCTCCTTGAAAGGCGAGCGAGAGCGTCCTTCCGGGTGCATTGCACTGAGTCGAGTGCTCGCTCGGGGCTTTGCTCTCGGGGCCAAGGCAAGAGGGCGTGCTTGCCCGCAGAACTGAGAACACGCTGTTGGGCAGAGCTGCAACTGACCGCTGGAGTTCAGCTCTCGCCGGACGGCAGAAGGCGAAGAACGAAGCCGCTTGCGAGCGGCGCAGTGCAGCGAAGAGCTCTCCGAATTCGCCGCTAGCTCCACGGTCCTTCTCAGCTGCGAGTAGCAGCGCTCGCAGTACACAGAGCTTCGCAAGGCCCGAAGACCCGGAGGGAAGTATCGCACACGAAAATGTGCCAGGACAGAGACGTGTTCTACGTTGTCCCTTCTCGTCATGCAGTTTGTGCCTCTGCTGCTTCTGCTGTTAGGAATCGCTCCTTGAAAGACGAGCGAGAGCGTCCTTCCGGGTGCATTGCACTGAGTCGAGTGCTCGCTCGGGACTTTGCACTCGGGGCCAAGGCAAGAGGGCGTGCTTGCCCGCAGAACTGAGAACACGCTGTTGGGCAGAGCTGCAACTGACCGCTGGAGTTCAGCTCTCGCCGGACGGCAGAAGGCGAAGAACGAAGCCTCTTGCGAGCGGCGCAGTGCAGCGAAGAGCTCTCCGAATTCGCCGCTAGCTCCACGGTCCTTCTCAGCTGCGAGTAGCAGCGCTCGCAGTACACAGGGCTTCGCAAGGCCCGAAGACCCGGAGGGAAGTTTCGCACACGAAAATGTGCCAGGACAGAGACGTGTTCTACGTTGTCCCTTCTCGTCATGCAGTTTGTGCCTCTGCTGCTTCTGCTGTAGGTAATCGCTCCTTGAAAGGCGAGCGAGAGCGTCCTTCCGGGTGCATTGCACTGAGTCGAGTGCTCGCTCGGGACTTTGCACTCGGGGCCAAGGCAAGAGGGCGTGCTTGCCCGCAGAACTGAGAACACGCTGTTGGGCAGAGCTGCAACTGACCGCTGGAGTTCAGCTCTCGCCGGACGGCAGAAGGCGAAGAACGAAGCCGCTTGCGAGCGGCGCAGTGCAGCGAAGAGCTCTCCGAATTCGCCGCTAGCTCCACGGTCCTTCTCAGCTGCGAGTAGCAGCGCTCGCAGTACACAGAGCTTCGCAAGGCCCGAAGACCCGGAGGGAAGTATCGCACACGAAAATGCGCCAGGACAGAGACGTGTTCTACGTTGTCCCTTCTCGTCATGCAGTTTGTGCCTCTGCTGCTTCCGCTGTTAGGAATCGCTCCTTGAAAGGCGAGCGAGAGCGTCCTTCCGGGTGCATTGCACTGAGTCGAGTGCTCGCTCGGGACTTTGCTCTCGGGGCCAAGGCAAGAGGGCGTGCTTGCCCGCAGAACTGAGAACACGCTGTTGGGCAGAGCTGCAACTGACCGCTGGAGTTCAGCTCTCGCCGGACGGCAGAAGGCGAAGAACGAAGCCGCTTGCGAGCGGCGCAGTGCAGCGAAGAGCTCTCCGAATTCGCCGCTAGCTCCACGGTCCTTCTCAGCTGCGAGTAGCAGCGCTCGCAGTACACAGGGCTTCGCAAGGCCCGAAGACCCGGAGGGAAGTATCGCACACGAAAATGCGCCAGGACAGAGACGTGTTCTACGTTGTCCCTTCTCGTCATGCAGTTTGTGCCTCTGCTGCTTCCGCTGTTAGGAATCGCTCCTTGAAAGACGAGCGAGAGCGTCCTTCCGGGTGCATTGCACTGAGTCGAGTGCTCGCTCGGGGCTTTGCTCTCGGGGCCAAGGCAAGAGGGCGTGCTTGCCCGCAGAACTGAGAACACGCTGTTGGGCAGAGCTGCAACTGACCGCTGGAGTTCAGCTCTCGCCGGACGGCAGAAGGCGAAGAACGAAGCCGCTTGCGAGCGGCGCAGTGCAGCGAAGAGCTCTCCGAATTCGCAGCTAGCTCCACGGTCCTTCTCAGCTGCGAGTAGCAGCGCTCGCAGTACACAGGGCTTCGCAAGGCCCGAAGACCCGGAGGGAAGTATCGCACACGAAAATGTGCCAGGACAGAGACGTGTTCTACGTTGTCCCTTCTCGTCATGCAGTTTGTGCCTCTGCTGCTTCTGCTGTAGGTAATCGCTCCTTGAAAGGCGAGCGAGAGCGTCCTTCCGGGTGCATTGCACTGAGTCGAGTGCTCGCTCGGGACTTTGCACTCGGGGCCAAGGCAAGAGGGCGTGCTTGCCCGCAGAACTGAGAACACGCTGTTGGGCAGAGCTGCAACTGACCGCTGGAGTTCAGCTCTCGCCGGACGGCAGAAGGCGAAGAACGAAGCCGCTTGCGAGCGGCGCAGTGCAGCGAAGAGCTCTCCGAATTCGCCGCTAGCTCCACGGTCCTTCTCAGCTGCGAGTAGCAGCGCTCGCAGTACACAGAGCTTCGCAAGGCCCGAAGACCCGGAGGGAAGTATCGCACACGAAAATGCGCCAGGACAGAGACGTGTTCTACGTTGTCCCTTCTCGTCATGCAGTTTGTGCCTCTGCTGCTTCTGCTGTTAGGAATCGCTCCTTGAAAGACGAGCGAGAGCGTCCTTCCGGGTGCATTGCACTGAGTCGAGTGCTCGCTCGGGACTTTGCTCTCGGGGCCAAGGCAAGAGGGCGTGCTTGCCCGCAGAACTGAGAACACGCTGTTGGGCAGAGCTGCAACTGACCGCTGGAGTTCAGCTCTCGCCGGACGGCAGAAGGCGAAGAACGAAGCCGCTTGCGAGCGGCGCAGTGCAGCGAAGAGCTCTCCGAATTCGCCGCTAGCTCCACGGTCCTTCTCAGCTGCGAGTAGCAGCGCTCGCAGTACACAGGGCTTCGCAAGGCCCGAAGACCCGGAGGGAAGTATCGCACACGAAAATGCGCCAGGACAGAGACGTGTTCTACGTTGTCCCTTCTCGTCATGCAGTTTGTGCCTCTGCTGCTTCTGCTGTTAGGAATCGCTCCTTGAAAGGCGAGCGAGAGCGTCCTTCCGGGTGCATTGCACTGAGTCGAGTGCTCGCTCGGGACTTTGCTCTCGGGGCCAAGGCAAGAGGGCGTGCTTGCCCGCAGAACTGAGAACACGCTGTTGGGCAGAGCTGCAACTGACCGCTGGAGTTCAGCTCTCGCCGGACGGCAGAAGGCGAAGAACGAAGCCGCTTGCGAGCGGCGCAGTGCAGCGAAGAGCTCTCCGAATTCGCCGCTAGCTCCACGGTCCTTCTCAGCTGCGAGTAGCAGCGCTCGCAGTACACAGAGCTTCGCAAGGCCCGAAGACCCGGAGGGAAGTATCGCACACGAAAATGCGCCAGGACAGAGACGTGTTCTACGTTGTCCCTTCTCGTCATGCAGTTTGTGCCTCTGCTGCTTCTGCTGTAGGTAATCGCTCCTTGAAAGGCGAGCGAGAGCGTCCTTCCGGGTGCATTGCACTGAGTCGAGTGCTCGCTCGGGACTTTGCACTCGGGGCCAAGGCAAGAGGGCGTGCTTGCCCGCAGAACTGAGAACACGCTGTTGGGCAGAGCTGCAACTGACCGCTGGAGTTCAGCTCTCGCCGGACGGCAGAAGGCGAAGAACGAAGCCGCTTGCGAGCGGCGCAGTGCAGCGAAGAGCTCTCCGAATTCGCCGCTAGCTCCACGGTCCTTCTCAGCTGCGAGTAGCAGCGCTCGCAGTACACAGAGCTTCGCAAGGCCCGAAGACCCGGAGGGAAGTATCGCACACGAAAATGCGCCAGGACAGAGACGTGTTCTACGTTGTCCCTTCTCGTCATGCAGTTTGTGCCTCTGCTGCTTCCGCTGTTAGGAATCGCTCCTTGAAAGACGAGCGAGAGCGTCCTTCCGGGTGCATTGCACTGAGTCGAGTGCTCGCTCGGGACTTTGCTCTCGGGGCCAAGGCAAGAGGGCGTGCTTGCCCGCAGAACTGAGAACACGCTGTTGGGCAGAGCTGCAACTGACCGCTGGAGTTCAGCTCTCGCCGGACGGCAGAAGGCGAAGAACGAAGCCGCTTGCGAGCGGCGCAGTGCAGCGAAGAGCTCTCCGAATTCGCCGCTAGCTCCACGGTCCTTCTCAGCTGCGAGTAGCAGCGCTCGCAGTACACAGGGCTTCGCAAGGCCCGAAGACCCGGAGGGAAGTATCGCACACGAAAATGCGCCAGGACAGAGACGTGTTCTACGTTGTCCCTTCTCGTCATGCAGTTTGTGCCTCTGCTGCTTCCGCTGTTAGGAATCGCTCCTTGAAAGACGAGCGAGAGCGTCCTTCCGGGTGCATTGCACTGAGTCGAGTGCTCGCTCGGGGCTTTGCTCTCGGGGCCAAGGCAAGAGGGCGTGCTTGCCCGCAGAACTGAGAACACGCTGTTGGGCAGAGCTGCAACTGACCGCTGGAGTTCAGCTCTCGCCGGACGGCAGAAGGCGAAGAACGAAGCCGCTTGCGAGCGGCGCAGTGCAGCGAAGAGCTCTCCGAATTCGCCGCTAGCTCCACGGTCCTTCTCAGCTGCGAGTAGCAGCGCTCGCAGTACACAGGGCTTCGCAAGGCCCGAAGACCCGGAGGGAAGTATCGCACACGAAAATGCGCCAGGACAGAGACGTGTTCTACGTTGTCCCTTCTCGTCATGCAGTTTGTGCCTCTGCTGCTTCTGCTGTTAGGAATCGCTCCTTGAAAGGCGAGCGAGAGCGTCCTTCCGGGTGCATTGCACTGAGTCGAGTGCTCGCTCGGGGCTTTGCTCTCGGGGCCAAGGCAAGAGGGCGTGCTTGCCCGCAGAACTGAGAACACGCTGTTGGGCAGAGCTGCAACTGACCGCTGGAGTTCAGCTCTCGCCGGACGGCAGAAGGCGAAGAACGAAGCCGCTTGCGAGCGGCGCAGTGCAGCGAAGAGCTCTCCGAATTCGCCGCTAGCTCCACGGTCCTTCTCAGCTGCGAGTAGCAGCGCTCGCAGTACACAGGGCTTCGCAAGGCCCGAAGACCCGGAGGGAAGTATCGCACACGAAAATGCGCCAGGACAGAGACGTGTTCTACGTTGTCCCTTCTCGTCATGCAGTTTGTGCCTCTGCTGCTTCTGCTGTTAGGAATCGCTCCTTGAAAGGCGAGCGAGAGCGTCCTTCCGGGTGCATTGCACTGAGTCGAGTGCTCGCTCGGGGCTTTGCTCTCGGGGCCAAGGCAAGAGGGCGTGCTTGCCCGCAGAACTGAGAACACGCTGTTGGGCAGAGCTGCAACTGACCGCTGGAGTTCAGCTCTCGCCGGACGGCAGAAGGCGAAGAACGAAGCCGCTTGCGAGCGGCGCAGTGCAGCGAAGAGCTCTCCGAATTCGCCGCTAGCTCCACGGTCCTTCTCAGCTGCGAGTAGCAGCGCTCGCAGTACACAGGGCTTCGCAAGGCCCGAAGACCCGGAGGGAAGTTTCGCACACGAAAATGCGCCAGGACAGAGACGTGTTCTACGTTGTCCCTTCTCGTCATGCAGTTTTTGCCTCTGCTGCTTCTGCTGTTAGGAATCGCTCCTTGAAAGGCGAGCGAGAGCGTCCTTCCGGGTGCATTGCACTGAGTCGAGTGCTCGCTCGGGGCTTTGCTCTCGGGGCCAAGGCAAGAGGGCGTGCTTGCCCGCAGAACTGAGAACACGCTGTTGGGCAGAGCTGCAACTGACCGCTGGAGTTCAGCTCTCGCCGGACGGCAGAAGGCGAAGAACGAAGCCGCTTGCGAGCGGCGCAGTGCAGCGAAGAGCTCTCCGAATTCGCCGCTAGCTCCACGGTCCTTCTCAGCTGCGAGTAGCAGCGCTCGCAGTACACAGGGCTTCGCAAGGCCCGAAGACCCGGAGGGAAGTTTCGCACACGAAAATGCGCCAGGACAGAGACGTGTTCTACGTTGTCCCTTCTCGTCATGCAGTTTGTGCCTCTGCTGCTTCTGCTGTTAGGAATCGCTCCTTGAAAGGCGAGCGAGAGCGTCCTTCCGGGTGCATTGCACTGAGTCGAGTGCTCGCTCGGGGCTTTGCTCTCGGGGCCAAGGCAAGAGGGCGTGCTTGCCCGCAGAACTGAGAACACGCTGTTGGGCAGAGCTGCAACTGACCGCTGGAGTTCAGCTCTCGCCGGACGGCAGAAGGCGAAGAACGAAGCCGCTTGCGAGCGGCGCAGTGCAGCGAAGAGCTCTCCGAATTCGCCGCTAGCTCCACGGTCCTTCTCAGCTGCGAGTAGCAGCGCTCGCAGTACACAGAGCTTCGCAAGGCCCGAAGACCCGGAGGGAAGTATCGCACACGAAAATGCGCCAGGACAGAGACGTGTTCTACGTTGTCCCTTCTCGTCATGCAGTTTGTGCCTCTGCTGCTTCTGCTGTAGGTAATCGCTCCTTGAAAGGCGAGCGAGAGCGTCCTTCCGGGTGCATTGCACTGAGTCGAGTGCTCGCTCGGGACTTTGCTCTCGGGGCCAAGGCAAGAGGGCGTGCTTGCCCGCAGAACTGAGAACACGCTGTTGGGCAGAGCTGCAACTGACCGCTGGAGTTCAGCTCTCGCCGGACGGCAGAAGGCGAAGAACGAAGCCGCTTGCGAGCGGCGCAGTGCAGCGAAGAGCTCTCCGAATTCGCCGCTAGCTCCACGGTCCTTCTCAGCTGCGAGTAGCAGCGCTCGCAGTACACAGAGCTTCGCAAGGCCCGAAGACCCGGAGGGAAGTATCGCACACGAAAATGCGCCAGGACAGAGACGTGTTCTACGTTGTCCCTTCTCGTCATGCAGTTTGTGCCTCTGCTGCTTCTGCTGTAGGTAATCGCTCCTTGAAAGGCGAGCGAGAGCGTCCTTCCGGGTGCATTGCACTGAGTCGAGTGCTCGCTCGGGACTTTGCTCTCGGGGCCAAGGCAAGAGGGCGTGCTTGCCCGCAGAACTGAGAACACGCTGTTGGGCAGAGCTGCAACTGACCGCTGGAGTTCAGCTCTCGCCGGACGGCAGAAGGCGAAGAACGAAGCCGCTTGCGAGCGGCGCAGTGCAGCGAAGAGCTCTCCGAATTCGCCGCTAGCTCCACGGTCCTTCTCAGCTGCGAGTAGCAGCGCTCGCAGTACACAGGGCTTCGCAAGGCCCGAAGACCCGGAGGGAAGTATCGCACACGAAAATGTGCCAGGACAGAGACGTGTTCTACGTTGTCCCTTCTCGTCATGCAGTTTGTGCCTCTGCTGCTTCTGCTGTAGGTAATCGCTCCTTGAAAGACGAGCGAGAGCGTCCTTCCGGGTGCATTGCACTGAGTCGAGTGCTCGCTCGGGTCTTTGCGCTCGGGGCCAAGGCAAGAGGGCGTGCTTGCCCGCAGAACTGAGAACACGCTGTTGGGCAGAGCTGCAACTGACCGCTGGAGTTCAGCTCTCGCCGGACGGCAAAAGGCGAAGAACGAAGCCTCTTGCGAGCGGCGCAGTGCAGCGAAGAGCTCTCCGAATTCGCCGCTAGCTCCACGGTCCTTCTCAGCTGCGAGTAGCAGCGCTCGCAGTAAACAGAGCTTCGCAAGGCCCGAAGACCCGGAGGGAAGTATCGCACACGAAAATGCGCCAGGACAGAGACGTGTTCTACGTTGTCCCTTCTCGTCATGCAGTTTGTGCCTCTGCTGCTTCTGCTGTTAGGAATCGCTCCTTGAAAGACGAGCGAGAGCGTCCTTCCGGGTGCATTGCACTGAGTCGAGTGCTCGCTCGGGACTTTGCACTCGGGGCCAAGGCAAGAGGGCGTGCTTGCCCGCAGAACTGAGAACACGCTGTTGGGCAGAGCTGCAACTGACCGCTGGAGTTCAGCTCTCGCCGGACGGCAGAAGGCGAAGAACGAAGCCGCTTGCGAGCGGCGCAGTGCAGCGAAGAGCTCTCCGAATTCGCAGCTAGCTCCACGGTCCTTCTCAGCTGCGAGTAGCAGCGCTCGCAGTACACAGGGCTTCGCAAGGCCCGAAGACCCGGAGGGAAGTATCGCACACGAAAATGTGCCAGGACAGAGACGTGTTCTACGTTGTCCCTTCTCGTCATGCAGTTTGTGCCTCTGCTGCTTCTGCTGTAGGTAATCGCTCCTTGAAAGGCGAGCGAGAGCGTCCTTCCGGGTGCATTGCACTGAGTCGAGTGCTCGCTCGGGACTTTGCACTCGGGGCCAAGGCAAGAGGGCGTGCTTGCCCGCAGAACTGAGAACACGCTGTTGGGCAGAGCTGCAACTGACCGCTGGAGTTCAGCTCTCGCCGGACGGCAGAAGGCGAAGAACGAAGCCGCTTGCGAGCGGCGCAGTGCAGCGAAGAGCTCTCCGAATTCGCCGCTAGCTCCACGGTCCTTCTCAGCTGCGAGTAGCAGCGCTCGCAGTACACAGGGCTTCGCAAGGCCCGAAGACCCGGAGGGAAGTATCGCACACGAAAATGCGCCAGGACAGAGACGTGTTCTACGTTGTCCCTTCTCGTCATGCAGTTTGTGCCTCTGCTGCTTCTGCTGTTAGGAATCGCTCCTTGAAAGGCGAGCGAGAGCGTCCTTCCGGGTGCATTGCACTGAGTCGAGTGCTCGCTCGGGACTTTGCTCTCGGGGCCAAGGCAAGAGGGCGTGCTTGCCCGCAGAACTGAGAACACGCTGTTGGGCAGAGCTGCAACTGACCGCTGGAGTTCAGCTCTCGCCGGACGGCAGAAGGCGAAGAACGAAGCCGCTTGCGAGCGGCGCAGTGCAGCGAAGAGCTCTCCGAATTCGCCGCTAGCTCCACGGTCCTTCTCAGCTGCGAGTAGCAGCGCTCGCAGTACACAGAGCTTCGCAAGGCCCGAAGACCCGGAGGGAAGTATCGCACACGAAAATGCGCCAGGACAGAGACGTGTTCTACGTTGTCCCTTCTCGTCATGCAGTTTGTGCCTCTGCTGCTTCTGCTGTAGGTAATCGCTCCTTGAAAGGCGAGGGAGAGCGTCCTTCCGCCTGCATTGCACTGAGTCGAGTGCTCGCTCGGGACTTTGCTCTCGGGGCCAAGGCAAGAGGGCGTGCTTGCCCGCAGAACTGAGAACACGCTGTTGGGCAGAGCTGCAACTGACCGCTGGAGTTCAGCTCTCGCCGGACGGCAGAAGGCGAAGAACGAAGCCGCTTGCGAGCGGCGCAGTGCAGCGAAGAGCTCTCCGAATTCGCCGCTAGCTCCACGGTCCTTCTCAGCTGCGAGTAGCAGCGCTCGCAGTACACAGGGCTTCGCAAGGCCCGAAGACCCGGAGGGAAGTATCGCACACGAAAATGCGCCAGGACAGAGACGTGTTCTACGTTGTCCCTTCTCGTCATGCAGTTTGTGCCTCTGCTGCTTCCGCTGTTAGGAATCGCTCCTTGAAAGACGAGCGAGAGCGTCCTTCCGGGTGCATTGCACTGAGTCGAGTGCTCGCTCGGGGCTTTGCTCTCGGGGCCAAGGCAAGAGGGCGTGCTTGCCCGCAGAACTGAGAACACGCTGTTGGGCAGAGCTGCAACTGACCGCTGGAGTTCAGCTCTCGCCGGACGGCAGAAGGCGAAGAACGAAGCCGCTTGCGAG